>NC_048582.1:1961785-1999285 GCF_013265735.2 Oncorhynchus mykiss | reverse complement strand
GATTGAGAGAGCGAGGGAGATGGAGGGAGACAGAGGGAGACTGATTTAGAGAGCGAGGGAGATGGAGGGAGACAGAGGGAGACTGATTGAGAGAGCGAGGGAGATGGAGGGAGACAGAGGGAGACTGATTGAGAGAGCGAGGGAGATGGAGGGAGACAGAGTGAGACTGATTGAGAGAGCGAGGGAGATGGAGGGAGACAGAGGGAGACTGATTTAGAGAGCGAGGGAGATGGAGGGAGACA
This sequence comes from Oncorhynchus mykiss, assembly GCF_013265735.2. Taxonomy (NCBI): domain Eukaryota; kingdom Metazoa; phylum Chordata; class Actinopteri; order Salmoniformes; family Salmonidae; genus Oncorhynchus; species Oncorhynchus mykiss. The sequence continues at coordinate 1,999,043 of NC_048582.1, read as the reverse complement.
GAGGGAGACTGATTGAGAGAGCGAGGGAGATGGAGGGAGACAGAGGGAGACTGATTGAGAGAGCGAGGGAGATGGAGGGAGACAGAGGGAGACTGATTGAGAGAGCGAGGGAGATGGAGGGAGACAGAGGGAGACTGATTGAGAGAGCGAGGGAGATGGAGGGAGACAGAAGGAGACTGATTGAGAGAGCGAGGGAGATGGAGGGAGACAGAGGGAGACTGATTGAGAGAGCGAGGGAGATGGAGGGAGACAGAGGGAGACTGATTGAGAGAGCGAGGGAGATGGAGGGAGACAGAAGGAGACTGATTGAGAGAGCGAGGGAGATGGAGGGAGACAGAGGGAGACTGATTGAGAGAGCGAGGGAGATGGAGGGAGACAGAGGGAGACTGATTGAGAGAGCGAGGGAGATGGAGGGAGACAGAAGGAGACTGATTGAGAGAGCGAGGGAGATGGAGGGAGACAGAGGGAGACTGATTGAGAGAGCGAGGGAGATGGAGGGAGACAGAGGGAGACTGATTGAGAGAGGGAGGGAGACAGAAGGAGACTGATTGAGAGAGCGAGGGAGATGGAGGGAGACTGATTGAGAGAGCGAGGGAGACGGAGGGAGACTGATTGAGAGAGCGAGGGAGATGGAGGGAGACAGAGGCCCCCTTTTGACTCTTGATAGATTTTTTAAACCTGTAACTGCCATTTCCTTCAATCCGGTAAAAGATCCTCTAAGAGTCTTAAACACCCACATCTAGATATCCACTGTTTCAGACCAGTAGACCAGTAGATATCCACTGTTTCAGACCAGTAGACATCCACTGTTTCAGACCAGTAGACCAGTAGATATCCACTGTTTCAGACCAGTAGATATCCACTGTTTCAGACCAGTAGACCAGTAGATATCCACTGTTTCATACCAGTAGACCAGTAGATATCCACTGTTTCAGACCAGTAGACCAGTAGATATCCACTGTTTCAGACCAGTAGATATCCACTGTTTCATACCAGTAGACCAGTAGATATCCACTGTTTCAGACCAGTAGATATCCACTGTTTCAGACCAGTAGACCAGTAGATATCCACTGTTTCAGACCAGTAGATATCCACTGTTTCAGACCAGTAGATATCCACTGTTTCAGACCAGTAGATATCCACTGTTTCAGACCAGTAGACCAGTAGACCAGTAGATATCCACTGTTTCAGACCAGTAGACCAGTAGACCAGTAGATATCCACTGTTTCAGACCAGTAGACCAGTAGATATCCACTGTTTCAGACCAGTAGACCAGTAGATATCCACTGTTTCAGACCAGTAGATATCCACTGTTTCAGACCAGTAGATATCCACTGTTTCAGACCAGTAGATATCCACTGTTTCAGACCAGTAGATATCCACTGTTTCAGACCAGTAGACCAGTAGATATCCACTGTTTCAGACCAGTAGACCAGTAGATATCCACTGTTTCATACCAGTAGATATCCACTGTTTCAGACCAGTAGATATCCACTGTTTCAGACCAGTAGATATCCACTGTTTCAGACCAGTAGATATCCACTGTTTCAGACCAGTAGACCAGTAGATATCCACTGTTTCAGACCAGTAGACCAGTAGATATCCACTGTTTCATACCAGTAGATATCCACTGTTTCAGACCAGTAGACCAGTAGATATCCACTGTTTCAGACCAGTAGACCAGTAGATATCCACTGTTTCATACCAGTAGATATCCACTGTTTCAGACCAGTAGATATCCACTGTTTCAGACCAGTAGATATCCACTGTTTCAGACCAGTAGATATCCACTGTTTCAGACCAGTAGACCAGTAGATATCCACTGTTTCAGACCAGTAGACCAGTAGATATCCACTGTTTCATACCAGTAGATATCCACTGTTTCAGACCAGTAGACCAGTAGATATCCACTGTTTCAGACCAGTAGACCAGTAGATATCCACTGTTTCAGACCAGTAGACCAGTAGATATCCACTGTTTCAGACCAGTAGACCAGTAGATATCCACTGTTTCAGACCAGTAGATATCCACTGTTTCAGACCAGTAGATATCCACTGTTTCAGACCAGTAGACCAGTAGATATCCACTGTTTCAGACCAGTAGATATCCACTGTTTCAGACCAGTAGATATCCACTGTTTCAGACCAGTAGACCAGTAGACCAGTAGATATCCACTGTTTCAGACCAGTAGATATCCACTGTTTCAGACCAGTAGATATCCACTGTTTCAGACCAGTAGATATCCACTGTTTCAGACCAGTAGACCAGTAGATATCCACTGTTTCAGACCAGTAGATATCCACTGTTTCAGACCAGTAGACCAGTAGACCAGTAGATATCCACTGTTTCAGACCAGTAGATATCCACTGTTTCAGACCAGTAGACCAGTAGACCAGTAGATATCCACTGTTTCAGACCAGTAGATATCCACTGTTTCAGACCAGTAGACCAGTAGATATCCACTGTTTCAGACCAGTAGATATCCACTGTTTCAGACCAGTAGACCAGTAGACCAGTAGATATCCACTGTTTCAGACCAGTAGATATCCACTGTTTCAGACCAGTAGACCAGTAGATATCCACTGTTTCAGACCAGTAGATATCCACTGTTTCAGACCAGTAGACCAGTAGACCAGTAGATATCCACTGTTTCAGACCAGTAGATATCCACTGTTTCAGACCAGTAGATATCCACTGTTTCAGACCAGTAGATATCCACTGTTTCAGACCAGTAGATATCCACTGTTTCAGACCAGTAGATATCCACTGTTTCAGACCAGTAGATATCCACTGTTTCAGACCAGTAGACCAGTAGATATCCACTGTTTCAGACCAGTAGACCAGTAGATATCCACTGTTTCAGACCAGTAGATATCCACTGTTTCAGACCAGTAGATATCCACTGTTTCAGACCAGTAGACCAGTAGATATCCACTGTTTCAGACCAGTAGATATCCACTGTCTCAGACCAGTAGATATCCACTGTCTCAGACCAGTAGACCAGTAGATATCCACTGTTTCAGACCAGTAGATATCCACTGTTTCAGACCAGTAGATATCCACTGTCTCAGACCAGTAGACCAGTAGATATCCACTGTTTCAGACCAGTAGATATCCACTGTCTCAGACCAGTAGACCAGTAGATATCCACTGTTTCAGACCAGTAGACCAGTAGATATCCACTGTTTCAGACCAGTAGATATCCACTGTTTCAGACCAGTAGATATCCACTGTCTCAGACCAGTAGACCAGTAGATATCCACTGTTTCAGACCAGTATATATCCACTGTTTCAGACCAGTAGATATCCACTGTTTCAGACCAGTAGATATCCACTGTTTCAGACCAGTAGATATCCACTGTTTCAGACCAGTAGATATCCACTGTTTCAGACCAGTAGACCAGTAGATATCCACTGTTTCAGACCAGTAGATATCCACTGTCTCAGACCAGTAGATATCCACTGTCTCAGACCAGTAGACCAGTAGATATCCACTGTTTCAGACCAGTAGATATCCACTGTTTCAGACCAGTAGATATCCACTGTCTCAGACCAGTAGACCAGTAGATATCCACTGTTTTAGACCAGTAGATATCCACTGTCTCAGACCAGTAGACCAGTAGATATCCACTGTTTCAGACCAGTAGACCAGTAGATATCCACTGTTTCAGACCAGTAGATATCCACTGTTTCAGACCAGTAGATATCCACTGTCTCAGACCAGTAGACCAGTAGATATCCACTGTTTCAGACCAGTAGATATCCACTGTTTCAGACCAGTAGATATCCACTGTTTCAGACCAGTAGATATCCACTGTCTCAGACCAGTAGACCAGTAGATATCCACTGTTTCAGACCAGTAGATATCCACTGTTTCAGACCAGTAGATATCCACTGTTTCAGACCAGTAGATATCCACTGTTTCAGACCAGTAGATATCCACTGTTTCAGACCAGTAGATATCCACTGTTTCAGACCAGTAGATATCCACTGTTTCAGACCAGTAGATATCCACTGTTTCAGACCAGTAGACCAGTAGATATCCACTGTTTCAGACCAGTAGATATCCACTGTTTCAGACCAGTAGATATCCACTGTTTCAGACCAGTAGATATCCACTGTTTCAGACCAGTAGACCAGTAGATATCCACTGTTTCAGACCAGTAGATATCCACTGTTTCAGACCAGTAGATATCCACTGTTTCAGACCAGTAGATATCCACTGTTTCAGACCAGTAGACCAGTAGATATCCACTGTTTCAGACCAGTGGATATCCACTGTTTCAGACCAGTAGACCAGTAGATATCCACTGTTTCAGACCAGTAGATATCCACTGTTTCAGACCAGTAGATATCCACTGTTTCAGACCAGTAGATATCCACTGTTTCAGACCAGTAGATATCCACTGTTTCAGACCAGTAGACCAGTAGATATCCACTGTTTCAGACCAGTAGACCAGTAGATATCCACTGTTTCATACCAGTAGATATCCACTGTTTCAGACCAGTAGACCAGTAGATATCCACTGTTTCAGACCAGTAGACCAGTAGATATCCACTGTTTCATACCAGTAGACCAGTAGACCAGTAGATATCCACTGTTTCATACCAGTAGACCAGTAGACCAGTAGATATCCACTGTTTCAGACCAGTAGATATCCACTGTTTCAGACCAGTAGACCAGTAGATATCCACTGTTTCAGACCAGTAGACCAGTAGATATCCACTGTTTCAATCCACAATACCATGGCCAGAACTTACCCATGATGCTTCGCAGTAGATTTACAGTAGCTTAATGATCCTCTCTCTGATAGATGTAGATCAGACATCCCCCTCTCTTTCTCTCTTCGTCACTATCTCTCTCTCTCTTCCTCTCTACCTCTTTATCTCTCTATCGTTCCCTCTTCGGGGGGGGGGGGGGGGGGCAGCAGCATGGCAAGCCGAGGCAACATGTTGAAGGCCCTGGTTTAGAGAGATCAGAGAGAGGGATTGAAGGAGTTTCCCTTTGTTCCTCCCTCCCTCTCATCAGATCCAGAGAGAGAGAGGGGTTCAGGGCTGTAAAGAGTCCGAGGGGAGTTGATGGCGCGGGGTTGAAAGGAGTAAGATGCTCCTCCCTCCCTCCCTCCCTCCCTCCCTCCCTCCCTCCCTCCCTCCCTCCCTCCCTCCCTCCCTGCCTCCCCCCCCTCCCTCCCGCTCCACGTCAGAGGAGAAGTGTTACTTTAGTCTGTATCCTTCTGAAGCACACGGCTCAGCCCGGCTAGCCAGCAGGGTTAGAAGCCTTTGATGTGCAGGAGTCCTGCTGAAAGACTGCTCTGATACACACTAAGTGACCTCTGTAGAGCCTCCCTCTCCCCCTTTTCCACTCTCGTCTCTGGGGTCGTCGTGACACTCTCTCTCTCTCTCTCTCTCTCTCTCTCTCTCTCTCTCTCTGATGTCCCTGGGCTCTTTTGCAATGTGTTCAATAGTAATGGATATCAGGTTGTGTTAAGATGGCGCACACTCAGACACACACACACACACACACACACACACACACACACACACACCCGTCAACACCTTTAATGGGTTAGAGAGTTTACCAGTCATCTCTGATGTACTGGGTTGAGCTCATAAGTGTTAAGGAGGGAGTGGAGGGATGGGGGATGAATGGAGGGAGGGAGGGATGGGGGATGAATGGAGGGAGGGAGGGAGGGATGGGGGATGAATGGAGGGAGGGAGGGGAGGGAGGGATGAATGAAGGGAGTGAGGGATGGGGGATGGATGAAGGGAGGGAGGAATGTAAAGTAGCACTAGAAAAGGCTGGTTATTTACCGACTGCATCAGACCAGTAGAACAGGTCAGTAAGTGGTTATTTACAGACTGCATCAGACCAGTAGAACAGGTCAGTAAGTGGTTATTTACCGACTGCATCAGACCAGTAGAACAGGTCAGTAAGTGGTTATTTACAGACTGCATCAGACCAGTAGAACAGGTCAGTAAGTGGTTATTTACCGACTGCATCAGACCAGTAGAACAGGTCAATAAGTGGTTATTTACTGACTGCATCAGGCCAGTAGAACAGGTCAGTAAGTGGTTATTTACAGACTGCATCAGACCAGTAGAACAGGTCAGTAAGTGGTTATTTACTGACTGCATCAGACAAGTAGAACAGGTCAGTAAGTGGTTATTTACCGACTGCATCAGACCAGTAGAACAGGTCAGTAAGTGGTTATTTACAGACTGCATCGGACCAGTAGAACAGGTCAGTAAGTGGTTATTTACCGACTGCATCAGACCAGTAGAACAGGTCAGTAAGTGGTTATTTACAGACTGCATCAGACCAGTAGAACAGGTCAGTAAGTGGTTATTTACCGACTGCATCAGACCAGTAGAACAGGTCAGTAAATGGTTATTTACTGACTGCATCAGACCAGTAGAACAGGTCAGTAAGTGGTTATTTACAGACTGCATCAGACCAGTAGAACAGGTCAGTAAGTGGTTATTTACCGACTGCATCAGACCCGTAGAACAGGTCAGTAAATGGTTAGATGTTTTTCAAGGTCTCCTCTATAAACACAAAAATCAAGACGTTTCTCTGTCTTTCTGTGACCTCCGGTAACGTCCGAGAGAACGTGACTAGAAAAAGACGAGAAAGTCACCGATGTCTTTGCGATTGATACAAACAAGCAAAGGAAATAAGATGCTTCAAATGGAAACCTTGCATTAAAATATAAATACGTCCAGGCCTGTACTGATGTTACAATACATTTACTTGTTCATTCAAATGAGTTTTATGTAGCTGTCTGTCCGTCGCTGCCGTCTGTAGTTTAGATCCTACAGGTCCACGATGTGTCAGACCTTCCAGTCTTTTCATGGTGTGTGATCCTACAGGTCCACGATGTGTCAGACCTTCCAGTCTTTTCATGGTGTGTGATCCTACAGGTCCACGATGTGTCAGACCTTCCAGTCTTTTCATGGTGTGTGATCCTACAGGTCCACGATGTGTCAGACCTTCCAGTCTTTTCATGGTGTGTGATCCTACAGGTCCACGATGTGTCAGACCTTCCAGTCTTTTCATGGTGTGTGATCCTACAGGTCCACGATGTGTCAGACCTTCCAGTCTTTTCATGGTGTGTGATCCTACAGGTCCACGATGTGTCAGACCTTCCAGTCTTTTCATGGTGTGTGATCCTACAGGTCCACGATGTGTCAGACCTTCCAGTCTTTTCATGGTGTGTGATCCTACAGGTCCACGATGTGTCAGACCTTCCAGTCTTTTCATGGTGTGTGATCCTACAGGTCCACGATGTGTCAGACCTTCCAGTCTTTTCACGATGTGTGATCCTACAGGTCCACGATGTGTCAGACCAGTCTCCATAACTCTCCCTCCCTCCCTTCTCGTTCCCGAGGCCAGTGAGTCTCCGTAACTCTCCCTCCCTTCTCGTTCCCGAGGCCAGTGAGTCTCCATAACCCTCCCTTCTCGTTCCCGAGGCCAGTGAGTCTCCGTAACTCTCCCTCCCTCCCTTCTCGTTCCCGAGGCCAGTGAGTCTCCATAACTCTCCCTCCCTCCCTTCTCGTTCCCGAGGCCAGTGAGTCTCCGTAACTCTCCCTCCCTTCTCGTTCCCGAGGCCAGTGAGTCTCCATAACTCTCCCTCCCTTCTCGTTCCCGAGGCCAGTGAGTCTCCGTAACTCTCCCTCCCTTCTCGTTCCCGAGGCCAGTGAGTCTCCGTAACTCTCCCTCCCTCCCTTCTCGTTCCCGAGGCCAGTGAGTCTCCGTAACTCTCCCTCCCTCCCTTCCGTTCCCGAGGCCAGTTAGTCTCCGTAACTCTCCCTCCCTCCCTTCTCGTTCCCGAGGCCAGTGAGTCTCCGTAATTCTCCCTCCCTCCCTTCTCGTTCCCGAGGCCAGTGAGTCTCCATAACTCTCCCTCCCTCTCTTCTCGTTCCCGAGGCCAGTGAGTCTCCGTAACTCTCCCTCCCTCCCTTCTCGTTCCCGAGGCCAGTGAGTCTCCATAACTCTCCCTCCCTCTCTTCTCGTTCCCGAGGCCAGTGAGTCTCCGTAACTCTCCCTCCCTCCCTTCTCGTTCCCGAGGCCAGTGAGTCTCCATAACTCTCCCTCCCTCCTTTCTCGTTCCCGAGGCCAGTGAGTCTCCATAACTCTCCCTCCCTCCCTTCTCGTTCCCGAGGCCAGTGAGTCTCCGTAACTCTCCCTCCCTTCTCGTTCCCGAGGCCAGTGAGTCTCCGTAACTCTCCCTCCCTCCCTCTCGTTCCCGAGGCCAGTGAGTCTCCATAACTCTCCCTCCCTCCCTTCTAGTTCCCGAGTCCAGTGAGTCTCCGTAACTCTCCCTCCCTCCCTCTCGTTCCCGAGGCCAGTGAGTCTCCATAACTCTCCCTCCCTCCCTCTCGTTCCCGAGGCCAGTGAGTCTCCATAACTCTCCCTCCCTCCCTTCTCGTTCCCGAGGCCAGTGAGTCTCCATAACTCTCCCTCCCTCCCTTCTCGTTCCCGAGGCCAGTGAATCTCCGTAACTCTCCCTCCCTTCTCGTTCCCGAGGCCAGTGAGTCTCCGTAACTCTCCCTCCCTCCCTTCTCGTTCCCGAGGCCAGTGAGTCTCCGTAACTCTCCCTCCCTCCCTTCTCGTTCCCGAGGCCAGTGAGTCTCCATAACTCTCCCTCCCTCCCTTCTCGTTCCCGAGTCCAGTGAGTCTCCGTAACTCTCCCTCCCTCCCTTCTCGTTCCCGAGGCCAGTGAGTCTCCATAACCCTCCCTTCTCGTTCCCGAGGCCAGTGAGTCTCCGTAACTCTCCCTCCCTCCCTTCTCGTTCCCGAGGCCAGTGAGTCTCCGTAACTCTCCCTCCCTCCCTTCTCGTTCCCGAGGCCAGTGAGTCTCCATAACTCTCCCTCCCTCCCTTCTCGTTCCCGAGTCCAGTGAGTCTCCGTAACTCTCCCTCCCTCCCTTCTCGTTCCCGAGGCCAGTGAGTCTCCATAACCCTCCCTTCTCGTTCCCGAGGCCAGTGAGTCTCCGTAACTCTCCCTCCCTCCCTTCTCGTTCCCGAGGCCAGTGAGTCTCCGTAACTCTCCCTCCCTCCCTTCTCGTTCCCGAGGCCAGTGAGTCTCCGTAACTCTCCCTCCCTCCCTTCTCGTTCCCGAGGCCAGTGAGTTTCCGTAACTCTCCCTCCTTCCCTTCTCGTTCCCGAGGCCAGTGAGTCTCCGTAACTCTCCCTCCCTCCCTTCTCGTTCCCGAGGCCAGTGAGTCTCCGTAACTCTCCCTCCCTCCCTTCTCGTTCCCGAGGCCAGGGAGTGCATTCAGACCGTTGGGACGCCGATCACGCTTGCTTCCCCCGTTTCTTGCCAGAGCCTTTTCTGTGATGCTATCACACAGCCGTAGCATGCTGCAGAAAGGTTATATTAGTTTATTCTCTACAGATTAAATCTCATATCTTTTATAAACCAATTTCCCCATAAAACACAGATAGTACCCAAGCTGGGAACTCTGGAGAAAAGGTTGTTAGTGGATTATTTGTCTGATTATAAGCTTTGCATTGTTTCTCGGCCTCGTTTCCAATGAATCAAAACAAGTGTCGCAGGCAGAAAACAAAGATCAGTTCAACTGGATCTAATTATTCAGAATCAGATCTGGACGTGTAGCTAGCTGATTCAACACCATCACATTCTCTCTCTGTCTCTCTCTCTGTCTCTCTCTGTCTCTCTCTGTCTCTCTCTCTCTCTCTCTGTCTCTCTCACTCTCTCTCTCTCTCTCTGTCTCTCTCTGTCTCTCTCTCTTTGTCTCTCTGTCTCTCTCTCTCTCTCTCTCTCTCTCTCTCTCTCTCTGTTTCTCTCTCTCTCTGTTTCTCTCTCTGTCTCTCTGTTTCTCTCTGTCTCTCTCTCTGTCTCTCTTTCTCTCTGTCTCTCTCCCTCTCTCTGTCTCTCTCCCCCTCTGCCTCTCTCTCTCGTGTTCTCTCTCTCTCTTGTTCTCTCTCTGCCTGTCTCTCTCTCTCTCTCTCTCTCTCTCTTGTTCTCTCTCTCTCTCTTGTTCTCTCTCTGTCTCTCTGTCCCTCTCTGTCTCTCTCTCCTGCTGACAGACAGTCTTATGGAATGGTATTTTATTCTCTCTGTGTTTTGATCTCTCCTACTGACACAGAGTGGACAGTAGAACGTGTTGACCCAAACTACCGTTCTCCTTCGGAATGGAACAGTTCTCTATTCCCTTTCCACCTATTCCATCAGAACCGTGTTTCCATCAGAACCGGGCTATTTGAGATCCAAAAGACATAGAACAAGTTTGAGGAGGATATTTAGAGCGTTGGCTTGTCTGTTCAAATGAACCATAACGTTGAGCTCTTCTTGCCTGTCAGGCTTTCTTCTTACTGGCTGTTCTATTGCCGTGGTGATTGTTGATTCTTGTTAAATGTTTAGTCCGAAGAGAGAGACCAGACTCAGATCTTATATTCTCCAGAGAGAGAGACCAGACCCAGATCTTATATTCTCCAGAGAGAGAGACCAGACTCAGATCTTATATTCTCCAGAGAGAGAGACCAGACTCAGATCTTATATTCTCCAGAGAGAGAGCGACCAGACTCAGATCTTATATTCTCCAGAGAGACCAGACTCAGATCTTATATTCTCCACAGAGAGAGACCAGACTCAGATCTTATATTCTCCAGAGAGAGAGAGACCAGACTCAGATCTTATATTCCCCACAGAGAGAGACCAGATTCAGATCTTATATTCTCCAGAGAGAGAGAGACCAGACTCAGATCTTATATTCTCCACAGAGAGAGACCAGACCCAGATCTTATATTCTCTAGAGAGAGAGCGACCAGACTCAGATCTTATATTCCCCACAGAGAGACCAGATTCAGATCTTATATTCTCCAGAGAGAGAGAGACCAGACTCAGATCTTATATTCTCCAGAGAGAGACCAGACTCAGATATTATATTCTCCAGAGAGACCAGACTCAGATCTTATATTCTCCAGAGAGACCAGACTCAGATCTTATATTCTCCAAAGAGAGAGAGACCAGACTCAGATCTTATATTCTCCAGAGAGAGAGAGACCAGACTCAGATCTTATATTCTCCAGAGAGAGAGAGACCAGACTCAGATCTTATATTCTCCAGAGAGAGACCAGACTCGGATCTTATATTCTCCAGAAAGAGAGACCAGAATCAGATCTTATATTCTCCAGAGAGAGACCAGAATCAGATGTTATATTCTCCAGAGAGAGAGAGACCAGACTCAGATCTTATATTCTCCAGAGAGAGAGAGACCAGACTCAGATCTTATATTCTCCAGAGAGAGAGACCAGACTCAGATCGTATATTCTCTAGAGAGAGAGAGACCAGACTCAGATCTTATATTCTCCAGAGAGGGAGAGAGCGACCAGACTCAGGGAGATAGTGAGAGAGAGACCAGACTCAGGGAGATGGTGGAGAAAGGGAGAGAGAGACCAGACTCAGGGAGATGGTGGAGAGAGGGAGAGAGAGACCAGACTCATATCTTATATTCTCCAGAGAGAGAGACCAGACTCAGATCTTATATTCTCCAGAGAGAGAGACCAGACTCAGATCTTATATTCTCCAGAGAGAGAGAGAGAGAGACCAGACTCAGGGAGATGGTGGAGAGAGGGAGAGAGAGACCAGACTCAGATCTTATATTCTCCAGAGAGAGACCAGACTCAGATCTTATATTCTCCACAGAGAGAGAGACCAGACTCAGACCTTATATTCTCCACAGAGAGAGACCAGACTCAGATCTTATATTCTCCACAGAGAGACCAGACTCAGATCTTATATTCCCCACAGAGAGACCAGACTCAGATCTTATATTCTCCAGAGAGAGAGATACCAGACTCAGATCTTATATTCTCCAGAGAGAGAGAGAGACCAGACTCAGATCTTATATTCTCCAGAGAGAGAGACCAGACTCAGATCGTATATTCTCTAGAGAGAGAGAGACCAGACTCAGATCTTATATTCTCCAGAGAGAGAGACCAGACTCAGATCTTATATTCTCCAGAGAGAGAGAGACCAGACTCAGGGAGATGGTGGAGAGAGGGAGAGAGAGACCAGACTCAGATCTTATATTCTCCAGAGAGAGAGACCAGACTCAGATCTTATATTCTCCAGAGAGAGAGACCAGACTCAGATCTTATATTCTCCAGAGAGAGAGAGACCAGACTCAAATCTTATATTCTCCAGAGAGAGAGACCAGACTCAGATCTTATATTCTCCAGAGAGAGAGAGAGAGAGAGCGACCAGACTCAGGGAGATAGTGAGAGAGAGACCAGACTCAGGGAGATGGTGGAGATAGGGAGAGAGAGACCAGACTCAGATCTTATATTCTCCAGAGAGAGAGAGAGAGAGCGACCAGACTCAGGGAGATAGTGAGAGAGAGACCAGACTCAGGGAGATGGTGGAGAAAGGGAGAGAGAAAAGATGAAAGGTGACGAGCGAGAGAGCGCTGGAGCCAGACGACAGAAGTCATTATATGTCGGGTCTTTCAGGTGCGTCTGAAATAGGAGCAGGGTTAACAGAGTTAATGACAGGATCTGTGCACCGGATTTATCTCTTTTGTGATGGTGAATTAAACACCCAGCTAATAACTCTGTACTAAGGCAGCCTATAGTCTGAACTCTCCACTTGAATCCTCTCTCAGGAGAACGCTGACTTAATTACAGTCAGTCTTTCAGAGTTACTGCGGAGGAGAGAGAGAGAGAGAGAGGGTGCAGGTGTGGTTCTTCCTCTTATGGTCCAATCAGCCTGAAACCTGTCGGAGAGAACGAGATGACACATTTGGGAGGAAACTAGGAACAGAGTCTTTGTTCTCACATCGACACATTTTCTAGTCTTGTATTTATTTGCTCTTTAGAAAATGGAGCTCCACTTCTTTATCTGGCACCTGTCATGTTAATGTCTTTTACCTGGCTCTCCATCTGCAACAACTGGCTAATTCACTCACCACTTAGTGTAACAGGACTTCTCTCTCTCTCTCTCTCTCTCTCTCTCTCTCTTTAACTCTGTCTCTGTCTCTCACTGTCTCTCTCTCTCTCTCTCTCTCTCTCTTTAACTCTCTCTGTGTCTCTGTCTCTCTCTGTCTCTGTCTCTCACTCTCTCTCTCTCTCTGTCTCTCTCTCTCTCTCTCTCTGTCTCTCACTGTCTCTCTCTCTGTCTCTGTCTCTCACTTTCTCTCTCTCTGTCTCTCTCACTGTCTCTCTCTCTCTCTCTCTCTCTCTCTGTCTTTCACTCTGTCTCTGTCTTTCACTCTGTCTCTGTCTCTCTCTCTCTCTCTCTCTCTCTCTCTCTGTCTTTCTCTCTCTCTCTCTCTGTCTCTCACTCTCTCTCTCTGTCTCTCACTGTCTCTGTCTCTGTCTCTCACTCTCTCTTTCTCTCTCTCTTTCTCTCTCTCTGTCTCCCTGACTCTCTCTGTCTCTCTCTGTCTTTCTCTCTCTCTCTCTCTCGTTCTCTCTCTTTCTCTCTCTCTGTCTCTCTCTCACTCACTCTCTCTCTCACATTTATGTGCTGCTCATTATGCTTCCATATGGTTGAACTAACTCTCTCTATCTGCCTGTTGCTTGCCTCCTCTCTCCATCTGCCCATTACCTTGCCTCCTCCTTCTCCTCGCCATCTGTCCATTCCCTTCTCTTCTCTCCATCTGTCCATTCCCTTGTCTCCTCCTCCTCTCCATCTGTCCATTCCCTTGTCTCCTTCTCCTCTCCATCTGTCCATTCCCTTGTCTCTTCTCCATCTGCCCATTCCCTTGTCTCCTCTCCATCTGTCCATTCCCTTGTCTCTTCTCTCCATCTGTCCATTCCCTTGTCTCTCCATCTGTCCATTCCCTTGTCTCCTTCTCCTCTCCATCTGTCCATTCCATTGTCTCCTCTCCATCTGTCCATTCCCTTGTCTCCTCTCCATCGGCCCATTCCCATGTCTCTCCATCTGTCCATTCCATTGTCTCCTCCTCCTCTCCATCTGTCCATTCCCTTGTCTCCTTCTCCTCTCCATCTGTCCATTCCCTTGTCTCCTCCTCCTCTCCATCTGTCCATTCCCTTGTCTCCTTCTCTCCATCTGTCCATTCCCTTGTCTCCTCCTCCTCTCCATCTGTCCATTCCCTTGTCTCCTTCTCCTCTCCATCTGCCCATTCCCTTGTCTCTTCTCTCCATCTGTCCATTTCCTTGTCTCTCCATCTGTCCATTCACTTGTCTCCTTCTCCTCTCCATCTGTCCATTCCCTTGTCTCCTTCTCCTCTCCATCTGTCCATTCCCTTGTCTCCTTCTCCTCTCCATCTGTCCATTCCCTTGTCTCTCCATCTGCCCATTCCCTTGTCTCCTCCATCTGTCCATTCCCTTGTCTCCTTCTCATCTCCATCTGTCCATTCCCTTGTCTCCTCCTCCTCTCCATCTGCCCATTCCCTTGTCTCCTCCATCTGTCCATTCCCTTGTCTCCTCCATCTGTCCATTCCCTTGTCTCCTCCTCCCTCCATCTGTCCATTCCCTTGTCTCCTTCTCCTCTCCATCTGTCCATTCCCTTGTCTCCTCCATCTGTCCATTCCCTTGTCTCCTTCTCCTCTCCATCTGCCCATTCCCTTGTCTCCTTCTCTCCATCTGTCCATTCCCTTGTCTCCTTCTCCTCTCCATCTGCCCATTCCCTTGTCTCTTCTCTCCATCTGTCCATTTCCTTGTCTCTCCATCTGTCCATTCCCTTGTCTCCTTCTCCTCTCCATCTGTCCATTCCCTTGTCTCCTTCTCCTCTCCATCTGTCCATTCCCTTGTCTCCTTCTCCTCTCCATCTGTCCATTCCCTTGTCTCCTTCTCCTCTCCATCTGTCCATTCCCTTGTCTCCTTCTCCTCTCCATCTGTCCATTCCCTTGTCTCCTCCTCCTCTCCATCTGTCCATTCCCTTGTCTCCTTCTCTCCATCTGTCCATTCCCTTGTCTCCTCCTCCCTCCATCTGTCCATTCCCTTGTCTCCTCCATCTGTCCATTCCCTTGTCTCCTTCTCCTCTCCATCTGCCCATTCCCTTGTCTCCTTCTCTCCATCTGTCCATTCCCTTGTCTCCTTCTCCTCTCCATCTGCCCATTCCCTTGTCTCTTCTCTCCATCTGTCCATTTCCTTGTCTCTCCATCTGTCCATTCCCTTGTCTCCTTCTCCTCTCCATCTGTCCATTCCCTTGTCTCCTTCTCCTCTCCATCTGTCCATTCCCTTGTCTCCTTCTCCTCTCCATCTGTCCATTCCCTTGTCTCCTTCTCCTCTCCATCTGTCCATTCCCTTGTCTCCTTCTCCTCTCCATCTGTCCATTCCCTTGTCTCCTCCTCCTCTCCATCTGTCCATTCCCTTGTCTCCTTCTCTCCATCTGTCCATTCCCTTGTCTCCTCCTTCTCTCCATCTGTCCATTCCCTTGTCTCCTTCTCCTCTCCATCTGTCCATTTCCTTGTCTCTCCATCTGTCCATTCCCTTGTCTCCTTCTCCTCTCCATCTGTCCATTCCCTTGTCTCCTTCTCCTCTCCATCTGCCCATTCCCTTGTCTCCTTCTCCTCTCCATCTGTCCATTCCCTTGTCTCCTCCTCCTCTCCATCTGTCCATTCCCTTGTCTCCTTCTCTCCATCTGTCCATTCCCTTGTCTCCTCCTTCTCTCCATCTGTCCATTCCCTTGTCTCCTTCTCCTCTCCATCTGTCCATTCCCTTGTCTCCTTCTCCTCTCCATCTGCCCATTCCCTTGTCTCCTTCTCCTCTCCATCTGTCCATTCCCTTGTCTCCTCCTCCTCTCCATCTGTCCATTCCCTTGTCTCCTTCTCTCCATCTGTCCATTCCCTTGTCTCCTCCTTCTCTCCATCTGTCCATTCCCTTGTCTCCTTCTCCTCTCCATCTGTCCATTTCCTTGTCTCTCCATCTGTCCATTCCCTTGTCTCCTTCTCCTCTCCATCTGTCCATTCCCTTGTCTCCTTCTCCTCTCCATCTGCCCATTCCCTTGTCTCCTTCTCCTCTCCATCTGTCCATTCTCTTGTCTCCTTCTCCTCTCCATCTGTCCATTCTCTTGTCTCCTTCTCCTCTCCATCTGCCCATTCCCTTGTCTCTTCTCTCCATCTGTCCATTTCCTTGTCTCTCCATCTGTCCATTCCCTTGTCTCCTTCTCCTCTCCATCTGTCCATTCCCTTGTCTCCTTCTCCTCTACATCTGTCTATTCCCTTGTCTCCTCCTTCTCTCCATCTGTCCATTCCCTTGTCTCCTCCTTCTCTCCATCTGCCCATTCCCTTGTCTCTCCTCTCCATTTGCCCATTCCCTTCTCTCTCCTCTCCATCTGTCCATTCCATTGTCTCCTTCTCCTCTCCATCTGTCCATTCCCTTGTCTCCTCTGATGCTTTGCTGCTGGAACAGAAATGAAAGGTCAGTGTTTATTTTCAATCACCTTTTTTTTATTTGCTTATTTTATTTAACTTATTATTGAATTATTTTCTAAGTTATTAACCGTAACTTTCCTCGTTTTCACCCTCGTCGGTGTTATACCTGCAGATTATGTAGCCGTACTCAGTGTTTATGTAGTCATATTATACAGCATCACCACAGTTGCCTACATGAATCCCTTATGAACAAAGACAGATATTGACCAGATATTATTTTTGCCAGGTCAAACTGTTCTTCACAGAGCTTTCCACGTTCAGGGCACCAATGTTTAGTGACTTCCATGTTCAGGGCACCAATGTTTAGTGACTTCCACGTTCAGGGCACCAATGTTTAGTGACTTCCACGTTCAGGGCACCAATGTTTAGTGACTTCCACGTTCAGGGCACCAATGTTTAGTGACTTCCACGTTCAGGGCACCAATGTTTAGTGACTTCCACGTTCAGGGCACCAATGTTTAGTGACTTCCACGTTCAGGGCACCAATGTTTAGTGACTTCCACGTTCAGGGCACCAATGTTTAGTGACTTCCACCAATGTTTACATAGGGCTCTGGTCAGATGTAGTGTACTACATAGGGCTCTGGTCAGATGTAGTGCACTACATAGGGCACTGGTCAGATGTAGTGAACGTCATAGGGAATCAGGTGTCATTTAGGATGCATCCCAAGAGAGTTCACAGTGAGATTTATCAATAGGCTTTGATGTGTTTCAGACCATAGTCATTCAAGTAGAGGGTGGATGGGTCATCTGTTAAAACAGTGGTCATCATTTTGTACTCAGAGCAATATATAATCCCCTGGAGTTTCCACTGACAAATGGAGAGAGATGAGAAGATAGAGAGGGAGGGAGGGAGAAGAGAGAGAGAGGGAGGGAGAAGAGAGATAGAGAGGGAGGGAGAAGAGAGAGAGAGGGAGGGAGAAGGGAGAAGAGAAGAGAGAAGTAAGGGGCAGTAGGGGACATTCTGTTTACCGTCATTAAAACCAAACCAAAGAAAGTCCTTGTTAGTTCCTCAGTAATTAGTCCTTCACACACCCTCCTACAAAACACACCATAAATAACATCAAATAAACAACAACTGCACGAGTAAACAAACAAACAAACAAACAAACAAACATACTGCAACACTGCAGCAGCATCCACCCTGCTCTCTCTCTCTCTCTCTCTCTCTGTCTCTCTCTCTCTCTGTCTCTCTCTCCCTCTCTCTCTCTCTCTCTCTCTGTCTCTCTCTCCCTCTCTCTGTCTCTCTCTCTCTCTCTCTCTCTGTCCCTGTATCCACGCCAGAAAACATGCTTATTAGGAAAGTCTCTGCAGCGTGACATGAATTAGCCAAAGTGTTCCCAAAACCATCTGTTTCTCTGTATGCTGCTCAGACATTTATTAAAAGACCGATTCAAAGGGCACAGTCAGGAGTGAAAATACCAAGCGCAGTTGGAAGCAACAAGCAAATGTTATTGCTGGCATGGACTGAATGAGCAAGCTGACAGACGAGGAAGGGGAGGAGGAGAAAGGAGACGAATGCTAAGAGACAACTAGACATGTTTTATATTCATATTACTATTAGCACAGCTAGCTCTATCCATATTGTATATGACTGTTGACCTAGCTAGTTACTATTAGCACAGCTAGCTCTATCCATATTGTATATGACTGTTGGCCTAGCTAGTTACTATTAGCACAGCTAGCTCTATCCATATTGTATATGACTGTTAACCTAGCTAGTTACCATTAGCACAGCTAGCTCTATCCATATTGTATATGACTGTTGGCCTAGCTAGTTACTATTAGCACAGCTAGCTCTATCCATATTGTATATGACTGTTAACCTAGCTAGTTACTATTAGCACAGCTACCTCTATCCATATTGTATATGACTGTTGGCCTAGCTAGTTACTATTAGCACAGCTAGCTCTATCCATATTGTATATGACTGTTGGCCTAGCTAGTTACTATTAGCACAGCTAGCTCTATCCATATTGTATATGACTGTTGACCTAGCTAGTTACTAGTAGCACAGCTAGCTCTATCCATATTGTATATGACTGTTGACCTAGCTAGTTACTATTAGCACAGCTAGCTCTATCCATATTGTATATGACTGTTGGCCTAGCTAGTTACTATTAGCACAGCTAGCTCTATCCATATTGTATATGACTGTTGGCCTAGCTAGTTACTATTAGCACAGCTAGCTCTATCCATATTGTATATGACTGTTGACCTAGCTAGTTACTAGTAGCACAGCTAGCTCTATCCATATTGTATATGACTGTTAACCTAGCTAGTTACTATTAGCACAGCTAGCTCTATCCATATTGTATATGACTGTTGGCCTAGCTAGTTACTATTAGCACAGCTAGCTCTATCCATATTGTATATGACTGTTGGCCTAGCTAGTTACTATTAGCACAGCTAGCTCTATCCATATTGTATATGACTGTTGACCTAGCTAGTTACTAGTAGCACAGCTAGCTCTATCCATATTGTATATGACTGTTAACCTAGCTAGTTACTATTAGCACAGCTAGCTCTATCCATATTGTATATGACTGTTGGCCTAGCTAGTTACTATTAGCACAGCTAGCTCTATCCATATTGTATATGACTGTTGACCTAGCTAGTTACTATTAGCACAGCTAGCTCTATCCATATTGTATATGACTGTTGGCCTAGCTAGTTACTATTAGCACAGCTAGCTCTATCCATATTGTATATGACTGTTAACCTAGCTAGTTACTATTAGCACAGCTAGCTCTATCCATATTGTATATGACTGTTGGCCTAGCTAGTTACTATTAGCACAGCTAGCTCTATCCATATTGTATATGACTGTTGGCCTAGCTAGTTACTATTAGCACAGCTAGCTCTATCCATATTGTATATGACTGTTGACCTAGCTAATTAATATTAGCACAGCTAGCTCTATCCATATTGTATATGACTGTTACCCTAGCTAATTAATATTAGCACAGCTAGCTCTATCCATAATGTATTTGACTGTTAACCTAGCTAGTTACTATTAGCACAGCTAGCTCTATCCATATTGTATGTGACTGTTAACCTAGCTAGTTACTATTAGCACAGCTAGCTCTATCCATATTGTATATGACTGTTGACCTAGCTAGTTACTATTAGCACAGCTAGCTCTATCCATATTGTATATGACTGTTGACCTAGCTAATTAATATTAGCACAGCTAGCTCTATCCATATTGTATATGACTGTTACCCTAGCTAATTAATATTAGTACAGCTAGCTCTATCCATAATGTATTTGACTGTTAACCTAGCTAGTTACTATTAGCACAGCTAGCTCTATCCATATTGTATATGACTGTTAACCTAGCTAGTTACTATTAGCACAGCTAGCTCTATCCATATTGTATATGACTGTTAACCTAGCTAGTTACTATTAGCACAGCTAGCTCTATCCATATTGTATATGACTGTTAACCTAGCTAGTTACTATTAGCACAGCTAGCTCTATCCATATTGTATATGACTGTTGACCTAGCTAGTTACTATTAGCACAGCTAGCTCTATCCATATTGTATATGACTGTTAACCTAGCTAGTTACTATTAGCACAGCTAGCTCTATCCATATTGTATATGACTGTTAACCTAGCTAGTTACTATTAGCACAGCTAGCTCTATCCATATTGTATATGACTGTTAACCTAGCTAGTTACTATTAGCACAGCTAGCTCTATCCATATTGTATATGACTGTTGACCTAGCTAGTTACTATTAGCACAGCTAGCTCTATCCATATTGTATATGACTGTTAACCTAGCTAGTTACTATTAGCACAGCTAGCTCTATCCATATTGTATATGACTGTTAACCTAGCTAGTTAATATTAGCACAGCATCTAGTTAATATTAGCACAGCTAGCTCTATCCATATTGTATATGACTGTTAACCTAGCTAGTTACTATTAGCACAGCTAGCTCTATCCATATTGTATATGACTGTTGACCTAGCTAGTTACTATTAGCACAGCTAGCTCTATCCATATTGTATATGACTGTTAACCTAGCTAATTAATATTAGCACAGCTAGCTCTATCCATAATGTATTTGACTGTTAACCTAGCTAGTTACTATTAGCACAGCTAGCTCTATCCATATTGTATATGACTGTTAACCTAGCTAGTTACTATTAGCACAGCTAGCTCTATCCATATTGTATATGACTGTTAACCTAGCTAGTTACTATTAGCACAGCTAGCTCTATCCATATTGTATATGACTGTTAACCTAGCTAGTTACTATTAGCACAGCTAGCTCTATCCATATTGTATATGACTGTTGACCTAGCTAGTTACTATTAGCACAGCTAGCTCTATCCATATTGTATATGACTGTTAACCTAGCTAGTTACTATTAGCACAGCTAGCTCTATCCATATTGTATATGACTGTTAACCTAGCTAGTTACTATTAGCACAGCTAGCTCTATCCATATTGTATATGACTGTTAACCTAGCTAGTTACTATTAGCACAGCTAGCTCTATCCATATTGTATATGACTGTTGACCTAGCTAGTTACTATTAGCACAGCTAGCTCTATCCATATTGTATATGACTGTTAACCTAGCTAGTTACTATTAGCACAGCTAGCTCTATCCATATTGTATATGACTGTTAACCTAGCTAGTTAATATTAGCACAGCATCTAGTTAATATTAGCACAGCTAGCTCTATCCATATTGTATATGACTGTTGACCTTGCTAATTAATATTAATATAAGACAAACACATATGTTTTGTATCACTCAGCGTAGATATTGGCTGTGTTGGGGTAAATTAATCCTTATTATTTTTGCCCAGACTTTCTGTTGATTCTAGAACTTGCCATGTGACTGTCTCCGTGATGATGTCACAGGCACGCCAGTACGAGTTCAATCCCCACATCAGGTTTTTAAACAGTTTATCATCAATCAATTAAAAACATAGAAAATGAAGCCATCTTGTGTTTATGAACATAAGCTTCTTTGCCGAAGGCAATGATGAGCAAATTAATTAAGGAGGTGATTAATAAACATTAATTCAGCAGCTAGGGGGAACAATGCAATTAACTTTGTGGATTGAATTAAATTGGCCTCTGTTTGATGAAGATAATGTGTTAAATTAATCTCATGGTGACACACACGATATCAGAACACAAAATAAAGCACCTCGCCTCACCGGGAAATCATTTGATTGTCCCCCGAAAATCATGTTGGATTTTGGAAATCAATGGCTGCTTTAAAAGATGTTCACTGAGAAATCAACGAGGCCAGATTGGAGTGTTCTCTTTCTCTCTTTCTCTCGCTCTCTCTTTCTTTCTCTCGCTCTCTCTCTTTCGCTCTCGCTCTCTCTCTTTCTCTCTCTCTTTTGCTCGCTCGCTCTTTCGCTCTCTCTCTTTCTCTCTCTTGCTCTTTCGCTCTCTCTCTCATTTTCTTTCTCTCTCATTTTCTTTCTCTCGCTCTTTCTCTCTCTCTATGACGTATAATGTACAATATTGTCAACGAGACAACAGTAACAACAATAACCAAGGGTCAAAACAACCATAACATTGAACAATAACAATAAGTATACAGTAGAGGACATGTGCAGGTTGATTGGTCTGTCAGACACTGTCCCTCATCTTATGCAAGATGTAAGCAATGTAGTGCGCTGCCAACCCACAGCTCTCTGCGTCCTCCCCCAACAGGACGGGGAGCCTATCCTCATCAGAGAGGTCTTTGAAACCTTGAATAAGGGTTTCACATTTGGGGAAATGACACTGTAATTATTTTATATTTTTGACATTTTGTCAGGAAATGCAGCTCCATCTCAGGTTCTGCTGTTGTGTTAGTAGAATAGGTTAGTGAACTCAGGACCAGGACCAGCTGGATGAGGGGACTGAGGCTTCAGTGTGTTAGTAGAACAGGTTAGTGAACTCAGGACCAGCTGGATGAGGGGACTGAGGCTTCAGTGTGTTAGTAGAACATGTTAGTGAACTCAGGACCAGCTGGATGAGGGGACTGAGGCTTCAGTGTGTTAGTAGAACAGGTTAGTGAACTCAGGACCAGCTGGATGAGGGGACTGAGGCTTCAGTGTGTTAGTAGAACAGGTTTGTGAACCCAGGACCAGCTGGATGAGGGGACTGAGGCTTCAGTGTGTTAGTAGAACAGGTTAGTGAACTCAGGACCAGGACCTGCTGGATGAGGGGACTGAGGCTTCAGTGTGTTAGTAGAACAGGTTAGTGAACTCAGGACCAGGACCTGCTGGATGAGGGGACTGAGGTTTCTGTGTGTTAGTAGAACAGGTTAGTGAACTCAGGACCAGCTGGATGAGGGGACTGAGGCTTCAGTGTGTTAGTAGAACAGGTTAGTGAACTCAGGACCAGCTGGATGAGGGGACTGAGGCTTCAGTGTGTTAGTAGAACAGGTTAGTGAACTCAGGACCAGGACCAGCTGGATGAGGGGACTGAGGCTTCAGTGTGTTAGTAGAACAGGTTAGTGAACTCAGCCCCAGGACCAGCTGGATGAGGGGACTGAGGCTTCAGTGTGTTAGTAGAACAGGTTAGTGAACTCAGCCCCAGGACCAGCTGGATGAGGGGACTGAGGCTTCAGTGTGTTAGTAGAACAGGTTAGTGAACTCAGGACCAGCTGGATGAGGGGACTGAGGCTTCAGCGTGTTAGTAGAACAGGTTAGTGAACTCAGGACCAGGACCAGCTGGATGAGGAGACTGAGGCTTCAGTGTGTTAGTAGAACAGGTTAGTGAACTCAGGACCAGCTGGATGAGGGGACTGAGGCTTCAGTGTGTTAGTAGAACAGGTTAGTGAACTCAGGACCAGCTGGATGAGGGGACTGAGGCTTCAGTGTGTTAGTAGAACAGGTTAGTGAACTCAGGACCAGCTGGATGAGGGGACTGAGGCTTCAGTGTGTTAGTAGAACAGGTTAGTGAACTCAGGACCAGGACCAGCTGGATGAGGGGACTGAGGCTTCAGTGTGTTAGTAGAACAGGTTAGTGAACTCAGCCCCAGGACCAGCTGGATGAGGGGACTGAGGCTTCAGTGTGTTAGTAGAACAGGTTAGTGAACTCAGCCCCAGGACCAGCTGGATGAGGGGACTGAGGCTTCAGTGTGTTAGTAGAACAGGTTAGTGAACTCAGGACCAGCTGGATGAGGGGACTGAGGCTTCAGCGTGTTAGTAGAACAGGTTAGTGAACTCAGGACCAGGACCAGCTGGATGAGGAGACTGAGGCTTCAGTGTGTTAGTAGAACAGGTTAGTGAACTCAGGACCAGCTGGATGAGGGGACTGAGGCTTCAGTGTGTTAGTAGAACAGGTTAGTGAACTCAGGACCAGCTGGATGAGGGGACTGAGGCTTCAGTGTGTTAGTAGAACAGGTTAGTGAACTCAGCCCCAGGACCAGCTGGATGAGGGGACTGAGGCTTCAGTGTGTTAGTAGAACAGGTTAGTGAACTCAGGACCAGCTGGATGATGGGACTGAGGCTTCAGTGTGTTAGTAGAACAGGTTAGTGAACTCAGGACCAGCTGGATGAGGGGACTGAGGCTTCAGTGTGTTAGTAGAACAGGTTAGTGAACTCAGCCCCAGGACCAGCTGGATGAGGGGACTCTTCTCTTTGCTCAGCTCTTGGCATTGCAGGGCTTGGTAATGATATGAGAGGGGGTCGCTGTATTTTAGATGTTTCCAAAACTTAATTGCTCTTTTTTGAGTTTTTATTATTCGTGGATATTGGCCTAATTCTTCCCCAGCATGCATTGTTTGTAGTTTTCCTCTGGACATGAAGGAGAATCTTACAGAACTCTGCATGCAGGGTTTCAATGGGGTGTTTGTCCCATTGGGTGACATCTTGTTTTGCAAGTGGACCCCACACCTCGCTGCCATAAAGTGAAATTGGTTCAATGACACATTCCATTCGTTTTAGCCTGAATTTAATTAGCATTTCAGTTAGAATTTGTCCAGGCTCTGCTGTAAGCCATGTGGTGTGGGTGGTACTGGCATGTCCAGGTTCTGCTGTAGGCCATGTGGTGTGGGTGGTACTGGCATGTCCAGGTTCTGCTGTAGGCCATGTGGTGTGGGTGGTACTGGCAGGTCCAGGCTCTGCTGTAGGCCATGTGGTGTGGGTGGTACTGGCAGGTCCAGGCTCTGCTGTAAGCCATATGGTGTGGGTGGTACTGGCAGGTCCAGGCTCTGCTGTAAGCCATATGGTGTGGGTGGTACTGGCAGGTCCAGGCTCTGCTGTAGGCCATGTGGTGTGGGTGGTACTGGCAGGTCCAGGTTCTGCTGTAGGTCATGTGCTGTGGGTGACTCTAGCAGGTCCAGGCTCTGCTGTAGGTCATGTGCTGTGGGTGGCTCTAGCAGGTCCAGGTCATCTTTAATATCTCCATCCATCCATTTCTACTCGTCAGTCTGGTTCCATCTCTCCTACTTCCTGTGTTAATGATGTGTTACTCAGGTCAGACAAGTAGAGAGTGATGGTCTGTGTGTTTCCTTGGTAACATAAAAGACTGGCAGTTAGACAACAGTTTTGTGTGTCTCCTCGGTGTGTCTCCTCAGTGTGTCTCCTCAGTGCGTCTCCTCAGTGCGTCTCCTCAGTGCGTCTCCTCAGTGCGTCTCCTCAGTGCGTCTCCTCAGTGCGTCTCCTCAGTGCGTCTCCTCAGTGCGTCTCCTCAGTGCGTCTCCTCAGTGCGTCTCCTCAGTGCGACTCCTCAGTGCGACTCCTCAGTGTGCTCTTACCACAGTGATGTCATATCCTGGGTGTGTGTTTCAGCAGGTTGTTACATACCAGTGTACTGTAGACTGTGTGTGTGTGTGAGTGATATTTCATATTATCAACATGACACGTTTCCTTCCTCCTGTACCTTTACTAGTGGAGCCTCTCTAGGGGATATCAGCTCTGCACTATTTCTGTTAGACTGTGTGTGTGTGTGGACATTTAGCTGTCCTTTACACCTGATCAGTCGTTTGTTTCTGTCCCAGAGAGAGCTGGGAGATCTGACAACCTATGAAAGGAAGGAGAGACGGTTAAGTGTAGCGTGTGTGTGTGACTTAGCCGGTTAAGTGTAGCAGTAGTCCTCGGAGAGACGGAGAGATGAAAAAGACGCTAAACAAACCAACAAGACAACAAACTGAGAGAGAGAGCGGGAGAGAGAGCCCTTAGAGAACGCTGACATGTCGTCTG
Organism: Oncorhynchus mykiss; assembly: GCF_013265735.2. NCBI lineage: Eukaryota > Metazoa > Chordata > Actinopteri > Salmoniformes > Salmonidae > Oncorhynchus > Oncorhynchus mykiss. The sequence goes on along the minus strand of NC_048582.1, from coordinate 1,973,501 downwards.
TCAGCCCCTCAGAAGATGTGCCTCTGGCTCTGTGATCCTCCACAGACTGACAGACTCTGGAGAAACACTTAGAAATAATGACTGTCAATAGATAACGGCAGAGCCCTTAGAGAAGGCCAGGGGGTGAGAGAGAGAGGGGAGGGGAGGGGAGGAGAGGAGAGAGAGAGAGAGAGAGGGGAGGGGAGGAGACGACGAGAGGAGGAGGAGAAAATGAAACTATTTCATGTTGTGGCTGGGAATTTACTGTAAAATAACTCTGACTGAGAGACAAGGCCTGATCTACTCTGGGTCAGAACTAGACAGACTGAGACGAGGCCTGATCTATTCTGGGTCAGAACTAGACAGACTGAGAGACAAGGCCTGATCTCTTCTGGATCAGAACTAGACAGACTGTGCCCCGACTGTAAAGATCCAGGCTTGGATAGAACCTCGTTCATTTGGAAATGAATGGTAAATTAATATTAATTGAAGTGGCCATCTCCCCTGCTCCTGTACCCCAGCTGTCTGCCCTCTCCTCCCGGTCCAGGGGGTTGAGATAACAGGCCAGGAAGAGGTTTTAGTGGCCTTCTCCCCTGCTCCTGTACCCCAGCTGTCTGCCCTCTCCATCGGGTCCAGGGGGTTGAGATACCGGGCCAGGATGAGGTTTTAGAGGCCTTCTCCCCTGCTCCTGTACCCCAGCTGTCTGCCCTCTCCATCAGGTCCAGAGGGTTGAGATAACGGGCCAGGAAGAGGTTTTAGAGGCCTTCTCCCCTGCTCCTGTACCCCAGCTGTCTGCCCTCTCCATCGGGTCCAGGGGGTTGAGATAACAGGCCAGGAAGAGGTTTTAGTGGCCTTCTCCCCTGCTCCTGTACCCCAGCTGTCTGCCCTCTCCATCGGGTCCAGGGGGTTGAGATAACGGGTCAGGAAGAGGTTTTAGAGGCCTTCTCCCCTGCTCCTGTACCCCAGCTGTCTGCCCTCTCCATCGGGTCCAGGGAGTTGAGATACCGGGCCAGGGAAAGATGTTTTAGAGGCTTGATGACGCCAGCCGGCAGCTCATCACCACATTAGAGCTCTCACTTAAACCATGACATTTAATTTCACCTGGGGGGGATGTGGGCAAGCGGGCGAATCAGGAATGGAAATGTTTATTAGATACAGGTATTACTAAGAGAGATTTCCTCTGTCTGTCCGTCCGTCGGCTGGCTGGCTGGCTGGCTGGCAGCAGACATTGTGGTAGCTCTATTCTCCAGTTAGCCTTTTATCTCGGATGAGGGATTGAGTGACCCTCTGATGCTTCTGTTATCCTGGGAGAGACACCTCTTAAACCGTCTGCCTCTCCGCTTTGTTTAACAGTCTGGATTGAGACTGAAGATGAGACACTCTGCCCCCCACCCCACTCTGCACCCCCACCCCACTCTGCACCCCCACCCCACTCTGCACCCCCACCCCACTCTGCACCCCCACCCCACTCTGCACCCCCACCCCACTCTGCCCCCCACCCCACTCTGCCCCCCACCCCACTCTGCACCCCCACCCCACTCTGCCCCCCACCCCACTCTGCACCCCCACCCCACTCTGCCCCCCACCCCACTCTGCCCCCCACCCTACTCTGCACCCCCACCCCACCCCACTCTGCCCCCACCCCACTCTGCACCCCCACCCCACTCTGCCCCCCACCCCACTCTGCCCCCCACCCCACTCTGCACCCCCACCCCACTCTGCACCCCCACCCCACTCTGCCCCCCACCCCACTCTGCCCCCCACCCCACTCTGCACCCCCACCGCCACCCCAGTCTGCCCCCCACCCCACTCTGCCCCCCACCGCCACCCTGACCACCACCCCACTCTGCACCCCCACCGCCACCCCACTCTGCCCCCCACCCCACTCTGCCCCCCACCCCACTCTGCACCCCCACCGCCACCCCACTCTGCCCCCCACCCCACTCTGCCCCCCACCCCACTATGCACCCCCACCGCCACCCCACTCTGCACCCCCACCGCCACCCCACTCTGCCCCCACCCCACTCTGCCCCTCACCCCACTCTGCCCCCCACCCCACTCTGCACCCCCACCGCCACCCCACTCTGCCCCCCACCCCAGTCTGCCCCCCACCGCCACCCCACTCTGCCCCCCACCCCAGTCTGCCCCCCACCCCACTCTGCCCCCCACCGCCACCCTGACCACCACCCCACTCTGCACCCCCACCGCCACCCCACTCTGCCCCCCACCCCACTCTGCACCCCCACCGCCACCCCACTCTGCCCCCCACCCCACTCTGCACCCCCACCGCCACCCCACTCTGCCCCCCACCCCACTCTGCCCCCCACCCCACTCTGCACCCCCACCGCCACCCCACTCTGCCCCCCACCCCACTCTGCCCCCCACCCCACTCTGCCCCCCACCCCACTCTGCCCGCCACCCCACTCTGCCCCCCACCCCACTCTGCACCCCCACCGCCACCCCACTCTGCCCCCCACCCCAGTCTACCCCCCCACCGCCACCCCACTCTGCCCCCCACCCCACTCTGCCCCCCCACCGCCACCCCACTCTGCCCCCCACCCCCACTCTGCCCCCCACCACCACCCCACTCTGCCCCCCACCGCCCTGCTAGAGAGACAGAGACAGATAGAGACATCCACACCTGGGACTGACACAACTGAACCTCCCATTCTGCCTCTCTTGTTGAAGGTCAGAGACCTCATGAACCAGGGGATGATAGTAGAGCTTGTTGAAGGTCAGAGACCACATGACGTAGGGGATGAGAGTAGAGCTTGTTGAAGGTCAGAGACCTCATGAACCAGGGGATGAGAGTAGAGCTTGTTGATGGTCAGAGACCTCATGAACCAGGGGATGATAGTAGAGCTTGTTGAAGGTCAGATACCTCATGAACCAGGGGATGAGAGCAGAGCTTGTTGAAGGTCAGAGACCTCATGAACCAGGGGATGAGAGTAGAGCTTGTTGAAGGTCAGAGACCACATGAACCAGGGGATGATAGTAGAGCTTGTTGAAGGTCAGAGACCACATGACGTAGGGGATGAGAGTAGAGCTTGTTGAAGGTCAGAGACCTCATGAACCAGGGGATGACAGTAGAGCTTGTTGATGGTCAGAGACCTCATGAACCAGGGGATGATAGTAGAGCTTGTTGAAGGTCAGAGACCACATAAATCAGGGGATGAGAGTAGAGCTTGTTGAAGGTCAGAGACCACATGAACCAGGGGATGATAGTAGAGCTTGTTGAAGGTCAGACCACATGAACCAGGGGATGAGAGTAGAGCTTGTTGAAGGTCAGAGACAACATGAACCAGGGGATGAGAGTAGAGCTTGTTGAAGGTCAGAGACAACATTAACCAGGGGATGAGATTAGAGCTTGTTGAAGGTCAGAGACAACATGAACCAGGGGATGAGAGTAGAGCTTGTTGAAGGTCAGAGACAACATGAACCAGGGGATGAGAGTAGAGCTTGTTGAAGGTCAGAGACCACATGAACCAGGGGATGATAGTAGAGCTTGTTGAAGGTCAGAGACAACATGAACCAGGGGATGAGAGTAGAGCTTGTTGAAGGTCAGAGACCACATGAACCAGGGGATGAGAGTAGAGCTTGTTGAAGGTCAGAGACCAGAGCTTGTTGAAGGTCAGAGACCACATGAACCAGGGGATGATAGTAGAGCTTGTTGAAGGTCAGAGACCACATGAACCAGGGGATGATAGTAGAGCTTGTTGAAGGTCAGAGACAACATGAACCAGGGGATGAGAGTAGAGCTTGTTGAAGGTCAGAGACCACATGAACCAGGGGATGAGAGTAGAGCTTGTTGAAGGTCAGAGACCAGAGCTTGTTGAAGGTCAGAGACCACATGAACCAGGGGATGATAGTAGAGCTTGTTGAAGGTCAGAGACAACATGAACCAGGAAACAACTGAGTCGCCTCTTCACTGTTGACGTTGAGACTGGTGTTTTTCCGGTACTATTTATATAATGAAGCTGCCAGTTGAGGACTTGTGAGGGGTCTGTTTCTCAAACTAGACACACTAATGTACTTGTCCTCTTGCTCAGTTGAGCACCGGGGCCTTCCACTCCTCTTTCTATTTTGGTTAGAGCCAGTTTGCGCTGTTCTGTGAAGGGCGTAGTACACAGCGAGTAATGTGTACGAGTAGTACGATATCTTCAGTTGTTTCTTGGCAATTTCTCTCATGGAATAGCCTTCATTTCTCAGAACAAGAATAGACTGACGAGTTTCAGAAGAAAGATCTTTGTTTCTGGACATTTTGAGCCTGTAATCAAACCCACAAATGCTGATGCTCCAGATACTCAACTCGTCTAATGAAGGCCAGTTTTATTGCTTCTTTAATTAGAACAACAGTTTTCAGCTGTGCTAACATAATTGCAAAAGGGTTTTCTAATGATCAATTAGCTTTTTTAAATTATAAACTTGGATTAGCTAACACAACGTGCCATTGGAACACAGGAGTGATGGTTGCTGATAATGGGCCTCTGTACGCCTATGTAGATATTCCATTAAAATAAATCTTCCGTTTCCAGCTACAATAGTCATTTACAACATTAACAATGTCTACACTGTATTTCTGATCAATTTGATGTTATTTTAATATACAAAAACAGGGACATTTCTACGTGACCCCAAACTGTTGAACAGTAGTGTATGTATGTCCACAGAGTTAAATACAACAGGATATACAGTTGAAGTCAGAGGTTTACATACATCTTAGCCAAATACATTTAAACTACGTTTTTCACAATTCCTGACATTTAATCCTAGTAAACATGTTGCTGTCTTAGGTCAGTTAGTATCACCACTTTATATTAAGAATGTGAAATGTCAGAATAATAGTAGAGAGAATGATTTATTTCAGCTTTTATTTCTTTCATCACATTCCCAGTGGGTCAGAAGTTTACTCAATTAGTAATTAGGATTGAGGTCAGGGGTTGGTGATGGCCACTCCAATACCTTGACTTTGTTGTCCTTAAGCCATTTTTTCCACAACTTTGGAAGTATGCTTGGGGTCATTGTCCATCTGGAAGACCCATTTGCAACCAGCTTTAACTGATGTCTTGAGAAGTTGCTTCAATATATCCACATAATTTTCCTTTCTCGTGATGCCGTCTATTTTGTGAAGTGCACCAGTCCCTCCTGCAGCAAAGCACCCCCACAACATGATGCTGCCACCCCCCATGCTTCACGGTTGGGATGGTGTTCTTCAGCTTGTAAGCCTCCCCCTTTTTCCTCCAAACATAACGATGGTCATTATGGCCAAACAGTTCTATTTTTGTTTCATCAGACCAGAGGACATTTCTCCAAATAGTATGATCTTTGTCCCCATTTGCAGTTGCAAACTGTAGTCTGGCTTTTTTATGGCGGTTTTGGAGCAGTGGCTTCTTCCTTGCTGAGAGGCCTTTCAGGTTATGTCGATATAGGACTCGTTTAACTGTGGGTATAGATACTTTTGTACCTGTTTCCTCCAGTATCTTCACCAGGTCCTTTGCTGTTGATTTGCACTTTTCGCACAAAAGTATGTTAATCTCTAGGAGACAGAGCGCGTCTCCTTCCTGAGCAGTATGACGGCTGTGTGGTCCCATGGTGTTTATATTCGCCTCTTCCTCCCCCTCGCCTCTTCCTCCTCCTCCTCTTCCCCCTCCTCTCCCCCTTCCTCCTCTTCCTCCCCCTCTTCCTCCCCCTCCCCCTTGTATCTTCCCCCCCCCTCCTCTTCCTCCTCTCCCACCTCCTCTTCCCCCTCCTCCCCCCCTCCTCTTCCCTCTCTCCTCTTCCTCCTCCTCCTCCTCTCCCCCTTCCCCCTCCTCTCCCCCCTTCCCCCTCCTCTCCCCCTTCCTCCTCTTCCTCCCCCTCTTCCTCCCCCTCCCCCTTGTATCTTCCTCTCCCCCCCTCCTCTTCCTCCTCTCCCACCTCCTCTTCCCCCTCATCCCCCCCTCCTCTTCCCTCTCTCCTCTTCCTCCCCCCCTCATCTTCCCTCTCCCCTCTTCCTCCCCCTCCTCTTCCTCTCTCCCTCCATCTCTGGTGTCTCTTCATCACTGTGTGTTAAGCCCATCAGTAGTATTACAAGGCTGTTTAGGGCTCCTAATCGCGTCCCAAACGGCACCCTATTCCGTAGTTAGTGCACTGCTGTTAAACAGCACCATATGGTTCCCGGACAAAAGCAGTGCACTATAAAGGGAGTAGTGTGTCATTTGAGACACACATCACGCTTGTAGGGTTGTCTTCGTAAAGCAGAGCACGCTGGGTAATGGATGTTATCATGTTAATTACATCTGTGAAGACAAATGAGTACTTCAACAGACAGACGCATGCATCCTATTGGTGGAGGGGAGGAGATGCAACCTATTGGTAGAGGGGAGGAGATGCAGCCTATTGGTAGAGGGGAGGAGATGCAGCCTATTGGTGGAGGGGAGGAGATGCAGCCTATTGGTAGAGGGGAGGAGATGCAGCCTATTCGTAGAGGGGAGGAGATGCAGCCTATTGGTAGAGGGGAGGAGATGCAGCCTATTGGTAGAGGGGAGGAGATGCAGCCTATTGGTGGAGGGGAGGAGATGCAGCCTATTGGTGGAGGGGAGGAGATGCAGCCTATTGGTGGAGGGGAGGAGATGCAGCCTATTGGTGGAGGGGAGGAGATGCATCCTATTGGTGGAGGGGAGGAGATGCATCCTATTGGTGGAGGGGAGGAGATGCATCCTATTGGTGGAGGAGAGGAGATGCAGCCTATTGGTGGAGGGGAGGAGATGCAGCCTATTGGTGGAGGGGAGGAGCTGCAGCCTATTGGTGGAGGGGAGGAGATGCAGCCCGCTGATTGGAGGAAAACAGGGTGAATTGGAGGGATGTCATCTTTAATATCTCCATCCATCTATTTCTACTCGTCAGTCTGGTTCCATCTCTCCTACTTCCTGAGGTAATGATGTGTTACTCAGGTCAGACAAGTAGAGAGTGATGGTCTGTGTGTTTCCCTGGTAACATAAAAGACAACAGTATTCTTTGACTCCTCAGTGTGTCTCCTCGGTGTGTCTCCTCGGTGTGACTCCTCGGTGTGACTCCTCGGTGTGACTCCTCAGTGTGACTCCTCAGTGTGACTCCTCAGTGTGACTCCTCAGTGGAGGGGGAGGTAGGAGAGGGGAGACAGGGGAGGTAGGAGAGGGGGAGGTAGGAGAGAGGGAGACAGGGAAAGAGGGAGACAGGGCAAGAGGGGTTCTAGCTGTCCACCACCCAGTACCCTGCCCTGAACCTAGGTCACTGATCTAGCTGTCCTCCACCCAGTACCCTGCCCTGAACCTAGGTCACCTTTCTAGCTGTCCTCCACCCAGTACCCTGCCCTGAACCTAGGTCACTGATCTAGCTGTCCTCCACCCAGTACCCTGCCCCGAACCTAGGTCACTGATCTAGCTGTCCACCACCCAGTACCCTGCCCTGAACCTAGGTCACTGATCTAGCTGTCCTCCACCCAGTACACTGCCCTGAACCTAGGTCACTGATCTAGCTGTCCACCACCCAGTACCTTGCCCTGAACCTAGGTCACTGATCTAGCTGTCCACCACCCAGTACCCTGCCCTGAACCTAGGTCACTGATCTAGCTGTCCACCACCCAGTACCCTGCCCTGAACCTAGGTCACTGAACTAGCTGTCCTCCACCCAGTACCCTGCCCTGAACCTAGGTCACTGATCTAGCTGTCCACCCCCCAGTACCCTGCCCTGAACCTAGGTCACTGATCTAGCTGTCCACCACCCAGTACCCTGCCCTGAACCTAGGTCACTGATCTAGCTGTCCACCACCCAGTACCCTGCCCTGAACCTAGGTCACTGATCTAGCTGTCCACCACCCAGTACCCTGCCCTGAACCTAGGTCACTGATCTAGCTGTCCACCACCCAGTACCCTGCCCCGAACCTAGGTCACTGATCTAGCTGTCCTCCACCCAGTACCCTGCCCTGAACCTAGGTCACTGATCTAGCTGTCAACCACCCAGTACCCTGCCCTGAACCTAGGTCACTGATCTAGCTGTCAACCACACAGTATCCTGCCCTGAACCTAGGTCACTGATCTAGCTGTCCACCACCCAGTACCCTGCCCTGAACCTAGGTCACTGATCTAGCTGTCAACCACCCAGTACCCTGCCCTGAACCTAGGTCACTAATCTAGCTGTCAACCACCCAGTACCCTGCCCTGAACCTAGGTCACTGATCTAGCTGTCAACCACCCAGTACCCTGCCCTGAACCTAGGTCACTGATCTAGCTGTCCACCACCCAGTACCCTGCCCTGAACCTAGGTCACTGATCTAGCTGTCAACCACCCCTGCCCTGAACCTAGGTCACTGATCTAGCTGTCAACCACCCTGTACCCTGCCCTGCTCTTGAGGCCCGTTGATGATACAAGGCCTGAGGCAGTTGCCTCTCCTACCTAATGGTACGTCACTGTCCATACCAGGGATGGGCAACTGGAGGGCCGCATGTCCTCGGATTTTACCTTAAACAGCCTCATGTCATCAGGGGTGTGTTGATGCAGAGAGAGTCCTTAACAGCCTCATGTCATGAAGGGTGGGGGGGTAGGGACCGAGAGAGTCTATAACAGCCCCATGTCATCAGGGGTGAGGTGTGTTGATCTCTCCCCCAGCAAGTGATTAGTGACTGGGGGAGACGGTCTTTAACAGCCTGCTGGGTAATCTGATACTGACAGATTAATTGGATATTAATGCATTGGTCCAGAGGCATTCAACTATTACAACACTGAATCTCTCTCTCTACCTCTTTGCCTCTCTGTCTCTGCCTCTCTCTCTCTCTGCCTCTCTGCCTCTCTCTCTCTCTGCCTCTCTGCCTCTCTACCTCTCTGCCTCTCTGCCTCTCTGCCTCTCTCTCTCTCTACCTCTCTGCCTCTCTGCCTCTCTCTCTCTCTGCCTCTCTGCCTCTCTCTCTCTCTCTTTCTGCCTCTCTCTCTGCCTCTCTCTGTCTCTCTCTCTCTGCCTCTCTGCCTCTCTCTCTCTCTCTTTCTGCCTCTCTCTCTGCCTCTCTCTCTCTCTCTGCCTCTCTCTCTCTCTTTATACCTCTCTCTCTGCCTCTCTTTCTCTCTCCCTCTCCTCACTTTTATTTTACTCCTCTCCTTCTCTCTGTGTATCTTATCTCTCTCACCTTTGTTTCCCTCCCTCCGTCTCTCTCCCCCTCTCTCTCTCTCCATCTCTCTCTCCGTCTCTCTTTCCCTCTCTATCTCTCTCTGTCTCTCGCTCTCTCTGCCTCTCGCTCTCTCTGCCCTCTCTCGCTCTCTCCACTCTCTCTCTCTCTTTCTCTCTCTGTCTCTCTCTCTCTCTCTCTCTCTCTCGCCTTTGTTTCTCTCCCTCTCTCTCTCTCTCTCTCCGTCTCTCTCTCCGTCTCTCTCTCCCTCTCTATCTCTATATCTCTCTCTCTGTCTCTCTCTGTCTCTCTCTGCCCTCTCTCGCTCTCTCTCCACTCCCTCTCTCTCTGTCTCTCTCTCCGTCTCTCTCTCTGTCTCTCTCTCTCTCCCCCTCTGTCTCTCTCTCACCTTTGTTTATCTCCCTCTCTCTCTCTCTCTCTCTCTCTCTCCCTCTCTCTCTATCTCTCTCTGTCTCTGTCTCTCTCTCTTTCACTTCATAACATCAGCACCTCAATTTATTTACAATTTGTGTAGCAGGTTCTTATATCAACAAAGTAATGGGCTGCCTCGTTTAAAATACATTTTCTTCCACGACTTTATTTTTTCAAAGGTGATTTTTCATCTACGCCTGCTCTTTTCTTCTCTTCATCCATCCTGCTCTTCTCTTTATCCACCCTGCCCTTCTCTTCATCCACCCTGCTATTCTCTTCATCCACCCTGCCCCTCTGTTCATCCACCCTGCTCATTTCTTCTGTTCATCCATCCTGCTCTTTTCTTCTCTTCATCCACCCTGCTATTCTCTTCATCCACCCTGCCCTTCTCTTCATCCATCCTGCTCTTTTCTTCTCTTCATCCATCCTGCTCTTTTCTTCTCTTCATCCATCCTGCTCTTTTCTTCTCTTCATCCACCCTGCTCTTTTCTTCTCTTCATCCATCCTGCTCTTTTCTTCTCTTCATCCATCCTGCTCTTTTCTTCTCTTCATCCATCCTGCTCTTTTCTTCTCTTCATCCACCCTGCTCTTTTCTTCTCTTCATCCATCCTGCTCTTTTCTTCTCTTCATCCATCCTGCTCTTTTCTTCTCTTCATCCATCCTGCTCTTTTCTTCTCTTCATCCACCCTGCTCTTCTCTTCATCCACCCTGCCCTTCTCTTCATCCACCCTGCCCTTCTCTTCATCCACCCTGCCCTTCTCTTCATCCACCCTGCCCTTCTCTTCATCCACCCTGCCCTTCTCTTCATCCACCCTGCCCTTCTCTTCATCCACCCTGCCCTTCTCTTCATCCACCCTTCTCTTCATCCACCCTGCCCTTCTCTTCATCCACCATGCCCTTCTCTTCATCCACCCTGCTCTTCTCTTCATCCACCATGCCCTTCTCTTCATCCACCCTGCTCTTCTCTTCATCCACCCTGCCCTTCTCTTCATCCACCCTGCTCTTTTCTTCTCTTCATCCACCCTGCTCTTTTCTTCTCTTCATCCACCCTGCTCTTCTCTTCATCCACCCTGCCCTTCTCTTCATCCACCCTGCCCTTCTCTTCATCCACCCTGCCCTTCTCTTCATCCACCCTGCCCTTCTCTTCATCCACCCTGCCCTTCTCTTCATCCACCCTGCCCTTCTCTTCATCCACCCTTCTCTTCATCCACCCTGCCCTTCTCTTCATCCACCCTTCTCTTCATCCACCCTGCCCTTCTCTTCATCCACCCTTCTCTTCATCCACCCTGCCCTTCTCTTCATCCACCCTGCCCTTCTCTTCATCCACCCTTCTCTTCATCCACCCTGCCCTTCTCTTCATCCACCCTTCTCTTCATCCACCCTGCCCTTCTCTTCATCCACCCTTCTCTTCATCCACCCTGCTCTTTTCCTCTGTGTGTGGAGGAATTGATAAGAGACATGGGACATCTTTTTCCTCCGTAATGGCAGCAGGAAAGGAGGAGGAGATGACAGGAAGGAGAGATGGATGATTAGAGGTCTGGCTTTTATCATCAAGCCTGGATGAATGGCAGCCTGGGAGATGGGATGATGGGTAGACCAGCTGTGTGTGTGTGTGTGAGAGAGAGAGAGAGAGAGAGAGACTCTGTACTTTAGGTGTGTTTACCTACAGTAGAATGGGAAGCCTAGTCTTTACTGTTATCACAGGAAAATAGTGTTACTTTAGGAGTAAGGACACCCACCAGAGGAGGCTGGTGGTAGGAGCTATAGGAGGACCGGCTCATTGCAATGTCTGGAATGGAATCAATGGACCTTAGGTGTTAGGAGTAAGGACACCCACCAGAGGAGGCTGGTGGTAGGAGCTATAGGAGGACCGGCTCATTGCAATGTCTGGAATGGAATCAATGGACCTTAGGTGTTAGGAGTAAGGACACCCACCAGAGGAGGCTGGTGGTAGGAGCTATAGGAGGACCGGCTCATTGTAATGTCTGGAATGGAATCAATGGACCGGAGTTGAATGTGGTTTCAATATGTTGAATCTGTTTGATAACGTTCCATTCTGTATATGCCCTTCTAGGCATTACAATGAGCCTGATACATCTCCTCTCACCAGCCTCCTCTGACACACACACACACACACACACACACAATTCCCACTCTGACATAGAATTGAACTACAGTAACCTTTGGCA
>NC_048582.1:1936785-1954285 GCF_013265735.2 Oncorhynchus mykiss | reverse complement strand
AACACTGCTGTCATTTGTAATGAGTCATTTATATATCCCTGGGCTTTAATGAATCACACAGAGCACCTGCTGTGAGGATCAACCTCCCTGCATTTCAGCTGACAGTGACTTGTCCAAACGGACATGCAGGGGATGTTATAGACCAGCCATCAGAGATATATCTGGTACATGTTATAGACCAGTCATCAGAGATATATCTGGTACATGTTATGTTATAGGAACTGACCTAAGACAGGGAATTTTTACTGGGATTAAATGTCAGGAATTGTCAAAAACGAAATGCATTAAAATTACAGAATTAACCGTTAGCGAAATGAGTAGTAGGCTACAACGAGCAACCAACAGGTGTGCTGCTGTTTTCTCTGAATGGGGTTGGTGAGAAAGTGCAGCATGTTAGCCACAATTAGCCTTGCTACCTACAATTAGCCTAGCTAGCTACAATTAGCCTAGCTAGCTAGCTATAATTAACCTTGCTAGCTACAATTAGCCTCGCTAGCTAGCTACAATTAGCCTCCTAGCTAGCTACAATTAGCCTCGCTAGCTAGCTACAATTAGCCTCGCTAGCTAGCTACAATTAGCCCCGCTAGCTAGCTACAATTAGCCTCGCTAGCTAGCTACAATTAGCATCGCTAGCTAGCTACAATTAGCATCGCTAGCTAGCTACAATTAGCATCGCTAGCTAGCTACAATTAGCCTCGCTAGCTAGCTACAATTAGCCTCCCTAGCTAGCTACAATTAATCTCGTTAGCTAGCTAGCTACAATTAACCTTTCTAGCAAGCTACAATTAGCCTATCTTGGATATCCAACACAACTTCATGTCCCTTATCGAATAGTAAAATTATTTCAAACTCCCCCATCCTTAGCGGGCCAGCACACTAGCAATTGGAGTTTCAGCCAATGAGCTTCAGCCTCTCGCCATGTTTGACAGCTAGCAAGACGAACACACAGCAGAGTAAGAGAGAACAGGGGTGTGGTACACATAGCTGCACGTTGTCGGGGACCACTCTTCGCTGGTGGGGATAACTTTGAGAACTAATGGCTAAAAAAGTATGCAAAAGTATCGTAGAATCTCTTTTAATGTTCATTGATAAAATCTTTGAACTATAATAGTATGAGTGGGTTGTAAGTGGTCTTCCTCGTGAATGGAAAAGGGTCTGTAATAGTCATGTCTCTCTCTGCCTTTTCAAAAGGCTTCTCTTCTCTCTCTGTACTCCTGATGCTTTGACAGCATGATGCTCTGAGTTGCCGGGCGACCGCAAAATTGCCTGTTTTCATTTCAAAAGCTCCTTTTCTTGCTTTCTCAGAATCGCTGAATGACCCCCTCACCTCCAAATCACAGACACACACAGAAACATCACACTTTATTTCTGTGGACCATTCTCTCTTCTATACATTTTTCATGTTCCCTCTTTTTATTCTGTTTTGTTTAACTCCCTTCTCCTTTCTTTCACACAACCTCTCTCTCTCTCTCCTCTTATTTATCTCTCTCTGTGCTCTCTTTTTATCCTCTTCCTGTCTTCTCCTCTTCCTCTTTCTCCTCTTCCTGTTTTCTCCTATTTTTCTCTGCTTCCTGTTTTCTCCTCTTCCTCTTTTTCTCCTCTTCCTCTTTTTCTCCTCTTCCTCTATTTATCCTCTTCCTCATTTTATCCTCTTCCTCTATTTCTCCTCTTCCTCTATTTATCCTCTTCCTGTCTTCTCCTCTTCCTCTTTCTCGTCTTCCTGTTTTCTCCTATTTTTCTCTGCTTCCTGTTTTCTCCTCTTCCTCTATTTCTCCTCTTCCTCTTTTTCTCCTCTTCCTCTTTTTCTCCTCTTCCTCTATTTATCCTCTTCCTCTTTTTCTCCTCTTCCTCTATTTATCCTCTTCCTCATTTTATCCTCTTCCTCTATTTCTCCTCTTCCTCATTTTATCCTCTTCCTCTATTTATCCTCTTCCTCTTTTTCTCCTCTTCCTCTTTTTCTCCTATTCCTCTTTTTCTCCTCTTCCTTGTTTTCTCCTCTTCCTCTTTTTCTCCTCTTCTTCGTTTTCTCCTCTTTCTCTTTTTCTCCACTTCCTGTTTTCGCCTCTTCCTCTTTTTCTCATCTTCCTCTTTTTCTCCTCTTCCTCTTTTTCCTCCTCTCTCACTGCTCACCGAAGACTGTGAAGAGAGTGAGCCTACTGAAGTGCCACGTAAGTCATCATGGGTGGGGTGGGGTGTGTTGTCACCCTTGTGTTGGTTACTCTACACCCTTCTGTGACCAGTGGTCCTTGACTGAGCCATGTACCCGTACACCCCTTCCTCTGTATCCCTCTACCCCTTCCACTGTAACATCCCCGGGGTGTCTGAAATGGCTCTTGGTGATGTTTGACCCATTCCTTTGACTGTGTTGACCATTCCCTTGACTGTGTTGACCATTCCCTTGACTGTGTTGACCATTCCCCTGACTGTGTTGACCATTCCCTTGACTGTGTTGACCATTCCCTTGACTGTGTTGACCATTCCCTTGACTGTGTTGACCATTCCCCTGACTGTGTTGACCATTCCCTTGACTGTGTTGACCATTCCCTTGACTGTGTTGACCATTCCCTTGACTGTGTTGACCATTCCCTTGACTGTGTTGACCATTCCCTTGACTGTGTTGACCATTCCCTTGACTGTGTTGACCATTCCCCTGACTGTGTTGACCATTCCCTTGACTGTGTTGACCATTCCCCTGACTGTGTTGACCATTCCCATGACTGTGTTGACCATTCCCATGACTGTGTTGACCATTCCCTTGACTGTGTTGACCATTCCCTTGACTGTGTTGACCATTCCCTTGACTGTGTTGACCATTCCCTTGACTGTGTTGACCATTCCCCTGACTGTGTTGACCATTCCCTTGACTGTGTTGACCATTCCCTTGACTGTGTTGACCATTCCCTTGACTGTGTTGACCATTCCCTTGACTGTGTTGACCATTCCCTTGACTGTGTTGACCATTCCCCTGACTGTGTTGACCATTCCCTTGACTGTGTTGACCATTCCCTTGACTGTGTTGACCATTCCCTTGACTGTGTTGACCATTCCCTTGACTGTGTTTACCATTCCCCTTGACTGTGTTGACCAGGTAGCCTAGTGGTTAGAGGGGGAGGCAGGTAGCCTAGTGGTTAGAGGGGGGAGGCAGGTAGCCTAGTGGTTAGAGGGGGGAGGCAGGTAGCCTGGTGGTTAGAGGGAGGAGGCAGGTAGCCTAGTGGTTAGAGGGGTGAGGCAGGTATCCTAGTGGTTAGTGGGGGGAGGCAGGTAGCCTAATGGTTAGAGGGGGGAGGCAGGTAGCCTAGTGGTTAGTGGGGGGAGGCAGGTAGCCTAGTGGTTAGAGGGGGGAGGCAGGTAGCCTGGTGGTTAGAGGGGGGAGGCAGGTAGCCTAGTGGTTAGAGGGGGGAGGCAGGTAGCCTAGTGGTTAGAGGGGGAGGCAGGTATCCTAGTGGTTAGAGGGGGAGGCAGGTAGCCTAGTGGTTAGAGGGGGAGGCAGGTAGCCTAGTGGTTAGAGGGGGGAGGCAGGTATCCTAGTGGTTAGAGGGGGAGGCAGGTAGCCTAGTGGTTAGAGGGGGAGGCAGGTATCCTAGTGGTTAGAGGGGGAGGCAGGTAGCCTAGTGGTTAGAGGGGGAGGCAGGTAGCCTAGTGGTTAGAGCATTGGACTAGTAACTGACAGGTTGCTGGATCAAAACCCCGAGCTGACAAGGTAAAAATCTGTCATTCCTCCCCTGAACAAGGCAGTTAACCCACTGTTCCCTGGTAGGCCGTCATTGAAAATAAGAACTTGTTCTTAACTGACTTGCCAAGTTAAATCAAGGTTAAAATATCTAAAGTTCTGTTAAATCTTCAAGGCTTCACTCCCAAACACTCCTGCACCTCCTCTTCTCCCCTCCTGTCTTCCTTCTCCTCCTCTTCCTCACTCAAAACAATCCTATAGACTTAATTACTAGATCTACCGTAGCGAACATACTTAGTAACTAGATCTACCGTAGCTAACATACTTAGCTAACAGACTTAGTTAACAGACTTAGTAACTAGATCTACCGTAGCTAACAGACTTGGCTAACATACTTAGTAACTAGATCTACCGTAGCTAACAGACTTGGCTAACATACTTAGTAACTAGATCTACCGTAGCTAACAGACTTAGCTAACAGACTTAGCTAACAGACTTAGTAACTAGATCTACTGTAGCTAACAGACTTAGCTAACAGACTTAGTAACTAGATCTACCATAGCTAACAGACTTAGTAACTAGATCTACCATAGCTAACAGACTTAGTAACTAGATCTACCATAGCTAACAGACTTAGTAACTAGATCTACCATAACTAACAGACTTAGTAACTAGATCTACCATAGCTAACAGACTTAGCTAACAGACTTAGTAACTAGATCTACCATAGCTAACAGACTTAGTAACTAGATCTACCATAGCTAACAGACTTAGCTAACAGACTTAGTAACTAGATCTACCGTAGCTAACAGACTTAGTAACTAGATCTACCATAGCTAACAGACTTAGCTAACAGACTTAGCTAACAGACTTAGTAACTAGATCTACCATAGCTAACAGACTTAGTAACTAGATCTACCGTAGCTAACATACTTAGTAACTAGATCTACCATAGCTAACAGACTTAGTAACTAGATCTACCATAGCTAACATACTTAGTAACTAGATCTACCATAGCTAACAGACTTAGTAACTAGATCTACCATAGCTAACAGACTTAGTAACTAGATCTACCATAGCTAACAGACTTAGCTAACAGACTTAGTAACTAGATCTACCATAGCTAACATACTTAGTAACTAGATCTACCATAGCTAACATACTTAGTAACTAGATTTACCATAGCTAACAGACTTAGCTAACAGACTTAGTAACTAGATCTACCGTAGCTAACAGACTTAGTAACTAGATCTACCATAGCTAACATACTTAGTAACTAGATCTACCATAGCTAACAGACTTAGTAACTAGATCTACCATAGCTAACATACTTAGTAACTAGATCTACCATAGCTAACAGACTTAGTAACTAGATCTACCATAGCTAACAGACTTAGTAACTAGATCTACCATAGCTAACAGACTTAGCTAACAGACTTAGTAACTAGATCTACCATAGCTAACATACTTAGTAACTAGATCTACCATAGCTAACATACTTAGTAACTAGATTTACCATAGCTAACAGACTTAGCTAACAGACTTAGTAACTAGATCTACCGTAGCTAACAGACTTAGTAACTAGATCTACCATAGCTAACATACTTTGTAACTAGATCTACCATAGCTAACATACTTAGTAACTAGATCTACCATAGCTAACAGACTTAGTAACTAGATCTACCGTAGCTAACAGACTTAGCTAACAGACTTAGCTAACAGACTTAGTAACTAGATCTTAGCTAACAGACTTAGTAACTAGATCTACCGTAGCTAACAGACTTAGTAACTAGATCTACCGTAGCTAACATATTTAGTAACTAGATCTACCGTAGCTAACAGACTTAGTAACTAGATCTACCATAGCTAACAGACTTAGTAACTAGATCTACCGTAGCTAACAGACTTAGTAACTAGATCTACCATAGCTAACAGACTTAGTAACTAGATTTACCATAGCTAACAGACTTAGCTAACATACTTAGTAACTAGATCTACCATAGCTAACAGACTTAGTAACTAGATCTACCATAGCTAACATACTTAGTAACTAGATCTACCATAGCTAACATACTTAGTAACTAGATCTACCGTAGCTAACATACTTAGTAACTAGATCTACCGTAGCTAACAGACTTAGTAACTAGATCTACCATAGCTAACAGACTTAGTAACTAGATCTACCATAGCTAACAGACTTAGCTAACAGACTTAGTAACTAGATCTACCATAGCTAACATACTTAGTAACTAGATCTACCATAGCTAACATACTTAGTAACTAGATTTACCATAGCTAACAGACTTAGCTAACAGACTTAGTAACTAGATCTACCATAGCTAACAGACTTAGTAACTAGATCTACCATAGCTAACATACTTAGTAACTAGATCTACCGTAGCTAACATACTTAGTAACTAGATCTACCGTAGCTAACAGACTTAGTAACTAGATCTACCGTAGCTAACATATTTAGTAACTACATCTACTGTAACAATGGACTGTTTTCTTCTCTTGTGTGTGTGTTGATGGGAGCCAATGGGATTACGCCTGCAGATGTCTCCCAGGGCCAAACACAGACCTCTTTACATTTTAATTAAGCCCAGTGTTTTAGGGAAAGGAAAGAAGAAAGCCCAAACGGAGGCTCTTCCTTTTTCCTCAAGATTAACCTCCACTCTTTCCCACTTCTACCACACACACACACACACACACACACACACTACTGCCTCCTGCACCACCCGGCTCTGCCTGCGCCGTAATTAGAACACAAGACAATTACCCAGCTTCCTCTTGGGAGGCACATTTTGTTCTCTTAATCTGGTGTCTTAAATAATTAAAGCAGCCATGAAACCCCATGTTGTCTCTCTCCCCCGTACTCCCCTGGCCTCTATCTGATCTCTGTCTCCTCTCCTCTAACCCTCTGTTACTGTAGTGAGGTTGAGGAGGTGCACTGCTGTTTGCTCTCTGTATCTCCTCTGGTCTCTGTATCTCCTCTGGTCTCTGTATCTCCTCTGGTCTCTGTATCTCCTCTGGTTTCTGTATCTCCTCTGGTCTCTGTATCTCCTCTGGTCTCTGTATCTCCTCTGGTCTCTGTATCTCCTCTGGTCTCTGTATCTCCTCTGGTTTATGTATCTCCTCTGGTCTCTGTATCTCCTCTGGTGTCTGTATCTCCTCTGGTTTCTGTATCTCCTCTGGTCTCTGTATCTCCTCTGGTTTCTGTATCTCCTCTGGTTTCTGTATCTCCTCTGGTTTCTGTATCTCCTCTGGTCTCTGTATCTCCTCTGGTCTCTGTATCTCCTCTGGTTTCTGTATCTCCTCTGGTTTCTGTATCTCCTCTGGTCTCTGTATCTCCTCTGGTC
Source organism: Oncorhynchus mykiss (assembly GCF_013265735.2). NCBI lineage: Eukaryota > Metazoa > Chordata > Actinopteri > Salmoniformes > Salmonidae > Oncorhynchus > Oncorhynchus mykiss. The sequence continues at coordinate 1,947,256 of NC_048582.1, read as the reverse complement.
TCTGTATCTCCTCTGGTCTCTGTATCTCCTCTCTGTATCTCCTCTGGTCTCTGTATCTCCTCTGGTGTCTGTATCTCCTCTCTGTATCTCCTCTGGTCTCTGTATCTCCTCTGGTCTCTGTATCTCCTCTCTGTATCTCCTCTCTGTATCTCCTCTGGTCTCTGTATCTCCTCTCTGTATCTCCTCTGGTCTCTGATCTCCTCTGCTCTCTGCGTCTTCCCATCTATCTTTTCAGTTTCTGCAGTTTCTCTCTCTCTCTCCTCTCCCCCCATCTCTCTCTCCTCTCCCCCCACCTCTCTCTCCTCTCCCCCTTCTCTCTCTTCCTCTCCCCCATCTCTCTCTCCTCTCCCCCCATCTCTCTCCTCTCCCCCCATATATCTCTCCTCTCCCCCCATCTCTCTCTCCTCTCCCCCCATCTCTCGCTCTCTCTCTCCCCCATCTCTCTCTCCTCTCCCCCCATCTCTCTCTTCCTCTCTTGGTCCATCGGTCTCTCCGTTTCCTCTCTGTCTCTCGCTCTCTCTCCCCCATCTCTCTCTTCCTCTCTTGGTCCATCAGTCTCTCCGTTTCCTCTCTCTCTCTCTCTCCCCCATCTCTCTCTCCTCTCCCCCATCTCTATCTCCTCTCCCCCCATCTCTCTCTTCCTCTCTTGGTCCATCAGTCTCTCCGTTTCCTCTCTGTCTCTCTCTCCCCCATCTCTCTCTCCTCTCCCCCCATCTCTCTCTCCTCTCCCCCCATCTCTCTCTCCTCTCCCCCCCATCTCTCTCTCCTCTCCCCCTATCCCTCACTCTCCTCTCTCTCCTCTCCCCCCATCTCTCTCTCCTCTCCCCCATCTCTCTCTCCTCTCCCCCTATCCCTCGCTCTCCTCTCCCCCTATCCCTCGCTCTCCTCTCTCTCCTCTCCCCCCATCTCTCTCTCCTCCCCCCCATCTCTCCCCCCATCTCTCTCTCCTCTCCCCCATCTCTCTCTCCTCTCCCCCCATCTCTCTCTCCTCTCCCCCCCATCTCTCTCTTCCTCTCTTTGTCCATCGGTCTCTCCATTTCCTCTCTGTCTCTCTCTCTCTCTCCCCCATCTCTCTCTCCTCTCCCCCCATCTCTCTCTCCTCTCCCCCCATCTCTCTCTCCTCTCCCCCCATCTCTCTCTCCTCTCCCCCTATCCCTCGCTCTCCTCTCCCCCTATCCCTCGCTCTCCTCTCTCTCCTCTCCCCCCATCTCTCTCTCCTCCCCCCATCTCTCTCTCCTCTCCCCCCATCTCTCTCTCCTCTCCCCCATCTCTCTCTCCTCTCCCCCTATCTCTCTCTCCTCTCCCCCCCATCTCTCTCTTCCTCTCTTTGTCCATCGGTCTCTCCGTTTCCTCTCTGTCTCTCTCTCTCTCTCTCCCCCATCTCTCTCTCCTCTCTCCCCCATCTCTCTCTCCTCTCCCCCCATCTCTCTCTCCTCTCCCCCCATCTCTCTCTTCCTCTCTTTGTCCATCGGTCTCTCCGTTTCCTCTCTGTCTCTCTCTCCTCTCCTCCTCTCCTGTCCTCTGTGTATGGGATATGTAGGTCTTTAACAGCAGCTATCATCATATTGATATTGGTGCCGTTATGCCAGCAGGGCCGTTAGACAGAATGTTCTCCGCTATGTGAACCCACCCGTGTGTGTGTGTGTGTGTGTGTGTGAATGTGTGTTTGTGACAGGGCCAAATCTGACCCCTCTGCTTCACAGCTTTCCCATAATCCTCTCCTCCACAGCCCTCCACTGGTGTGAGATCTTGTTAGGACCGGGCGTGACCACACACACACACACACACACACACACACACACACACACACACACACACACACACACACACACACACACACACACACACACACACACACACTGCGGAGCAGGGTGGGATGCTACCCAGTAGAATCTGCTAGTTCTGCCGTCGTCAGTAACATTCATGTTTTCATTGTGTCTGTCATCGCTGTCTGATGGAAACTGTCACACGCATCACACACACAAACATGTGTAACAGTGTGTGTGTGTAACAGTGTGTGTGTGTAACAGTGTGTGTGTGTAACAGTGTGTGTTTGTAACAGTGTGTGTTTGTAACAGTGTGTGTTTGTAACAGTGTGTGTTTGTAACAGTGTGTGTGTGTAACAGTGTGTGTGTGTAACAGTGTGTAACAGTGTGTGTGTGTAACAGTGTGTGTGTGTGTGTGTGTGTAACGGTGTGTAACTGTGTGTGTGTGTAACAGTGTGTAACAGTGTGTGTGTAACAGTGTGTGTGTAACAGTGTGTAACAGTGTGTGTGTAACAGTGTGTAACAGTGTGTGTGTGTGTAACAGTGTGTGTGTGTAACAGTGTGTGTGTAACAGTGTGTGTATGTGTGTGTGTAACAGTGTGTAACTGTGTGTGTGTGTGTGTGTGTGTGTGTGTGTGTGTGTGTGTGTGTGTGTGTGTGTAACAGTGTGTAACAGAGTGTGTGTGTGTAACAGTGTGTGTGTAACAGTGTGTAACAGTGAGTGTCTCTTCCAGCCGTCCAGGATGAACAGGGTCTGGAAGCAAAGAGATCCATCAAGAAGAGGATCAAACAACTGAAGGTGCTCGACCCAAAGATCGCCCAGAACCTCTGTGAGTACTGAGACACACACACACACACACACACACACACACACACACACACACACACACACACACACACACACACACACACACACACACAAAGATCGCCCTGAACCTCTGTGAGTACAGAGACACACACACACACACACACACACACACAAAGATCGCCCAGAACCTCTGTGAGTACTGAGACACACACTGTTAACATCTAAGTTACACACAGAGGTCGACCGATACCGATCATTGGAGGACCAAAAAAAAGCCGATACCGATCATTGGAGGACCAAAAAAAAGCCGATACCGATCATTGGAGGACCAAAAAAAAGCAGATACCGATTGTTTTTAAATGTATTTGTAAAAACGACAATTATACTGAACGAACAGTTATTTTAACTTAATATAATACATCAATAAAAACTATTTAGCCTCAAATAATGAAACATGTTCAATTTGGTTTAAATAATGCAAAAACAAAGTGTTGGAGAAGAAAGTAAAAGTGCAATATGTGCCATGTAAGAAAGCTAACGTTTCAGTTCCTTGCTCAGAACATGAGAACATATGAAAGCTGGTGGTTCCTTTTAACATGAGTATTCAATATTACCAGGTAAGAAGTTTTAGGTTGTAGTTATTATAGGAATTATAGGACTATTTCTCTATTGGATGTTCTAATAGGCACTTTAGTATTGCCAGTGTAACAGTATAGCTTCCGTCCCTGTCCTCGCTCCTACCTGGGCTCGAACCAGGAACACATCGACAACAGCCACCCTCGAAGCAGCGTTACCCATGCAGGACAAGGGTAACAACTACTCCAAGTCTCAGAGCGAGTGACGTTTGAAGCGCTATTAGCGCGCACCCCGCTAACTAGCTAGCCATTTCACATCGGTTACACCAGCCTCATCTCGCTGCTGAACTGCTGAAAAAAACGCACGAAAGTGCTGTTTGAATGAATGCTTACGAGCCTGCTGCTGCCTACCACCACTCAGTCAGACTGCTCTATCAAATCATAGACTTAGTTATAACATAATAACACACAGAAATATGAGCCTTAGGTCATTAATATGGTCGAATCTGGAAACTATCATCTCGAAAACAAGACATTTATTCTTTCAGTGAAATATGCACGCACACACACACACCTGTTTCAAACAACCACAGAACATGTGTCAATAATGCCTTTCAATCCAGACTTGTTTAAAACATTTGCAGCAAAGCAATTAGTGGAATAGTTTTATTTTGATACATTTTGCTGCACAGCGGAAGTAACATAACATTCTCCAGTCCCTCGTTGATCTCTGTGTGTTTTCTCCAGTTCCTCGTTGATCTCTGTGTGTTTTCTCCAGTTCCTCGTTGATCTCTGTGTGTTTTCTCCAGTCCCTCGTTGATCTCTGTGTGTTTTCTCCAGTTGATCTCTGTGTGTTTTCTCCAGTTCCTCATTGATCTCTGTGTGTTTTCTCCAGTTGATCTCTGTGTGTTTTCTCCAGTTCCTCATTGATCTCTGTGTGTTTTCTCCAGTCCCTCGTTGATCTCTGTGTGTTTTCTCCAGTCCCTCATTGATCTCTGTGTGTTTTCTCCAGTTCCTCGTTGATCTCTGTGTGTTTTCTCCAGTTCCTCGTTGATCTCTGTGTGTTTTCTCCAGTCCCTCGTTGATCTCTGTGTGTTTTCTCATCTTCCTCATTGATCTCTGTGTGTTTTCTCCAGTTCCTCATTGATCTCTGTGTGTTTTCTCCAATTCCTCATTGATCTCTGTGTGTTTTCTCCAGTTCCTCATTGAACTCTGTGTTTTCTCCAGTTCCTCATTGATCTCTGTGTGTTTTCTCCAGCTGATCTCTGTGTGTTTTCTCCAGTTGATCTCTGTGTGTTTTCTCCAGTTCCTTGTTGATCTCTGTGTGTTTTCTCCAGTCCCTCGTTGATCTCTGTGTGTTTTCTCCAGTTCCTCGTTGATCTCTGTGTGTTTTCTCCAGTTCCTCGTTGATCTCTGTGTGTTTTCTCCAGTCCCTCGTTGATCTCTGTGTGTTTTCTCCAGTTGATCTCTGTGTGTTTTCTCCAGTTCCTCATTGATCTCTGTGTGTTTTCTCCAGTTGATCTCTGTGTGTTTTCTCCAGTTCCTCATTGATCTCTGTGTGTTTTCTCCAGTTGATCTCTGTGTGTTTTCTCCAGTTCCTCATTGATCTCTGTGTGTTTTCTCCAGTCCCTCGTTGATCTCTGTGTGTTTTCTCCAGTCCCTCGTTGATCTCTGTGTGTTTTCTCCAGTCCCTCGTTGATCTCTGTGTGTTTTCTCCAGTCCCTCATTGATCTCTGTGTGTTTTCTCCAGTTCCTCGTTGATCTCTGTGTGTTTTCTCCAGTTCCTCGTTGATCTCTGTGTGTTTTCTCCAGTCCCTCGTTGATCTCTGTGTGTTTTCTCATCTTCCTCATTGATCTCTGTGTGTTTTCTCCAGTTCCTCATTGATCTCTGTGTGTTTTCTCCAATTCCTCATTGATCTCTGTGTGTTTTCTCCAGTTCCTCATTGAACTCTGTGTTTTCTCCAGTTCCTCATTGATCTCTGTGTGTTTTCTCCAGCTGATCTCTGTGTGTTTTCTCCAGTTGATCTCTGTGTGTTTTCTCCAGTTCCTTGTTGATCTCTGTGTGTTTTCTCCAGTCCCTCGTTGATCTCTGTGTGTTTTCTCCAGTTCCTTGTTGATCTCTGTGTGTTTTCTCCAGTTCCTCGTTGATCTCTGTGTGTTTTTTCCAGTTGATCTCTGTGTTTTCTCCAGTTGATCTCTGTGTGTTTTCTCCAGTTGATCTCTGTGTGTTTTCTCCAGTTCCTCGTTGATCTCTGTGTGTTTTCTCCAGTTGATCTCTGTGTATTTTCTCCAGTTCCTCATTGATCTCTGTGTGTTTTCTCCAGTTGATCTCTGTGTGTTTTCTCCAGTCCCTCGTTGATCTCTGTTTGTTTTCTCCAGTTCCTCGTTGATCTCTGTGTGTTTTCTCCAGTCCCTCGTTGATCTCTGTGTGTTTTCTCCAGTTCCTCGTTGATCTCTGTTTGTTTTCTCCAGTTCCTCATTGATCTCTGTGTGTTTTCTCCAGTTGATCTCTGTGTGTTTTCTCCAGTCCCTCGTTGATCTCTGTGTTTTTCTCCAGTCCCTCGTTGATCTCTGTGTGTTTTCTCGTTGATCTCTGTGTGTTTTCGCCAGTTGATCTCTGTGTGTTTTCTCCAGTTGATCTCTGTGTGTTTTCTCCAGTTCCTCGTTGATCTCTGTGTGTTTTCTCCAGTCCTTCGTTGATATCTGTGTGTTTTCTCATCTTCCTCATTGATCTCTGTGTGTTTTCTCCAGTTCCTCATTGATCTCTGTGTGTTTTCTCCAGTTGATCTCTGTGTGTTTTCTCCAGTTCCTCGTTGATCTCTGTGTGTTTTCTCCAGTTCCTCGTTGATCTGTGTGTTTTCTCCAGTCCCTCGTTGATCTCTCTGTGTTTTCTCCAGTTGATCTCTGCGTGTTTTCTCCAGTTCCTCGTTGATCTCTGTGTGTTTTCTCCAGTCCCTCGTTGATCTCTGTGTGTTTTCTCCAGTCCCTCGTTGATCTATGTGTGTTTTCTCCAGTCCCTCGTTGATCTCTGTGTGTTTTCTCCAGTTCCTCATTGATCTCTGTGTGTTTTCTCCAGTCCCTCGTTGATCTCTGTGTGTTTCCTCGTTGATCTCTGTGTGTTTTCTCCAGTTGATCTCTGTGTGTTTTCTCCAGTCCCTCGTTGATCTCTGTGTGTTTTCTCCAGTCCCTCGTTGATCTATGTGTGTTTTCTCCAGTTCCTCATTGATCTCTGTGTGTTTTCTCCAGTTCCTCGTAGATCTCTGTGTGTTTTCTCCAGTTCCTCGTTGATCGCTGTGTGTTTTCCCCAGTTCCTCATTGATCTCTGCCGGGTTCCTGTGTTTCTCACCATCGCCGGCTTCAGCTTTAGGATGTATGAACTGTAGAAGTGTTGCTTGTTACAAGGAACGAGTCCCAAATTGCTACCTAGATAGTGGCTACTCCTTATTCAGGCCCGTTGGTCCAAAGTAGTTTCCTGTGTAGGGGAATAGGGTGGCGTTTTGGGAAGCAGCCCAGTGTTCGTGTTGGTCATTATTATGTGTAGATGTGGAGTATTGAGAGGCGTAGGAGGCAGAGACAGAGAGATGGAGAGAACACTCACTCATCCGTCAGTCAGTCACTCAAACATAGAGGTCAGAGGTCAGCGTATAAATGCTTCTTCTCTCTTTCTCTCCTTTGCTCTCTCTCGCTCTCTTTCTGTCTCTGTCTGTCTCTCTCTCTCTCTCTCTCTCTCTGTCTCACTCTCTCTGTCTCTCTCTCTCTCTCTCTCTCTCTCTGTCTCTCTCGCTCTCTCTCTCTGTCTCTCGCTCTCTCGCTCTCTCTCTCTCGCTCTCTCTCTCTCGCTTTCTTTCTTTTCAACTCGCTTTTAACTTTTATCTCTAACTTTCTGTGGTTTCTTTCGTTCTGGTGAATATTTGTTTGTACCCTCGGGATCTGCACAAAGAGAATAGGAAGTTAGCATTGTCTCTATCGCTCTCTCTCCTTCCTTCCTTCCTTCCTTCCTCTCTATCTCTTTCCTTCCTTCCTCTCTCTCTCTTTCCTTCCTTCCTCTCTCTCTCTCTTTCCTTCCTTCCTTCCTCTCTCTCTCTTTCCTTCCTTCCTTCCTCTCTCTCTTTCCTTCCTTCCTTCCTCTCGTTCTTTCCTTCCTTCCTCTCCTCTCTACATCTCAGTAGGTCTTCTCCTCTCTCTCATTCCTCTCTCCTCTCTCCTTCCTCTCCTCATCTCAGTAGGTCTTCTCCTCTCTCTCCTTCCTCTCTCCTCTCTCTCCTTCCTCTCCTCTCTACATCTCAGTAGGTCTTCTCCTCTCTCTCATTCCTCTCTCCTCTCTCCTTCCTCTCCTCATCTCAGTAGGTCTTCTCCTCTCTCTCCTTCCTCTCTCCTCTCTCTCCTTCCTCTCCTCTCTACATCTCAGTAGGTCCTCTGTCAGTAATCCCAGTGTTGTGGTTGGTCCATCATCATGTTATAATGAACAAGAGAAGGAAGGAGGAGAGGAAGAGGAAGAGGTCGACTGGACTACAGAGAGGAAGAGGAAGAGGTTGACTAGACTACAGAGAGGAAGAGGAAGAGGTTGACTAGACTACAGAGAGGAAGAGGAAGAGGTTGACTAGACTACAGAGAGGAAGAGGAAGAGGTTGACTGGACTACAGAGAGGAAGAGGAAGAGGTTGACTAGACTACAGAGAGGAAGAGGAAGAGATTGACTAGACTACAGAGAGGAAGAGGAAGAGGTTGACTAGACTACAGAGAGGAAGAGGAAGAGGTTGACTAGACTACAGAGAGGAAGAGGAAGAGATTGACTAGACTACAGAGAGGAAGAGGAAGAGGTTGACTAGACTACAGAGAGGAAGAGGAAGAGGTTGACTAGACTACAGAGAGGAAGAGGAAGAGGTTGACTGGACTACAGAGAGGAAGAGGAAGAGATTGACTAGACTACAGAGAGGAAGAGGAAGAGGTTGACTAGACTACAGAGAGGAAGAGGAAGAGGTTGACTAGACTACAGAGAGGAAGAGGAAGAGGTTGACTAGACTACAGAGAGGAAGAGGAAGAGGTTGACTAGACTACAGAGAGGAAGAGGAAGAGGTTGACTAGACTACAGAGAGGAAGAGGAAGAGGTTGACTAGACTACAGAGAGGAAGAGGAAGAGGTTGACTAGACTACAGAGAGGAAGAGGAAGAGATTGACTAGACTACAGAGAGGAAGAGGAAGAGGTTGACTAGACTACAGAGAGGAAGAGGAAGAGGTTGACTAGACTACAGAGAGGAAGAGGAAGAGGTTGACTAGACTACAGAGAGGAAGAGGAAGAGATTGACTAGACTACAGAGAGGAAGAGGAAGAGGTTGACTAGACTACAGAGAGGTAGAGGAAGAGGTTGACTAGACTACAGAGAGGAAGAGGAAGAGGTTGACTAGACTACAGAGAGGAAGAGGAAGAGGTTGACTAGACTACAGAGAGGAAGAGGAAGAGGTTGACTAGACTACAGAGAGGAAGAGATTAACTAGACTACAGAGAGGTAGAGGAAGAGGTTGACTAGACTACAGAGAGGTAGAGGAAGAGGTTGACTAGACTACAGAGAGGAAGAGATTGACTAGACTACAGAGAGGTAGAGGAAGCTATTTTAATGAAGGTTCTGCAACACTAGCGCAACACTAGGGCTCACTCCTATCCTGACTACTCTAACACACACACACACACACACACACACACACACACACACACACACACACACACACACACACACACCCCACTTGGTATGAATTAGGATCCCCATTAGTCCTGCAAAAGCATCAGGTTCTCTTCCTGGGATCCACATGAAACGTTACGTAGTACAGAACATTATTAATCAAGGACTGAAATACATGTAACATGTCACACAGCCTCCATATCAGTACACACACACATGTCTGGTACATAGTACAGTCCACATTATCTAGGTCTGGTACATACACACATTATCTATGTCTAGTACATAGTACAGTCCACATTATCTAGGTCTAGTACATAGTACAGTCCACATTATCTATGTCTGGTACATAGTACAGTCCACATTATCTATGTCTGGTACATACACACATTATCTATGTCTGGTACTTACACACATTATATATGTCTAGTACATAGTACAGACCACATTATCTATGTCTGGTACATACACACATTATCTATGTCTGGTACATAGTACAGTCCACATTATCTATGTCTGGTACATAGTACAGCCCACATTATCTATGTCTAGTACATAGTACAGTCCACATTATCTATGTCTAGTACATAGTACAGTCCATATTATCTATGTCTGGTACATAGTACAGTCCACATTATCTATGTCTGGTACATACACACATTATCTATGTCTGGTACATAGTACAGTCCACATTATCTATGTCTGGTACATAGTACAGCCCACATTATCTATGTCTAGTACATAGTACAGTCCACATTATCTATGTCTAGTACATAGTACAGTCCATATTATCTATGTCTGGTACATAGTACAGCCCACATTATCTATGTCTAGTACATAGTACAGTCCACATTATCTATGTCTGGTACATAGTACAGCCCACATTATCTATGTCTAGTACATAGTACAGTCCACATTATCTAGGTCTAGTACATAGTACAGTCCACATTATCTAGGTCTAGTACATAGTACAGTCCACATTATCTATGTCTGGTACATAGTACAGTCCACATTATCTAGGTCTAGTACATAGTACAGCCCACATTATCTATGTCTGGTACATAGTACAGTCCACATTATCTATGTCTAGTACATAGTACAGCCCACATTATCTATGTCTAGTACATAGTACAGTCCACATTATCTAGGTCTAGTACATAGTACAGTCCATATTATCTATGTCTGGTACATAGTACAGTCCACATTATCTATGTCTGGTACATAGTACAGACCACATTATATATGTCTAGTACATAGTACAGCCCACATTATCTATGTCTAGTACATAGTACAGCCCACATTATCTATGTCTAGTACATAGTACAGTCCACATTATCTATGTCTGGTACATAGTACAGCCCACATTATCTATGTCTAGTACATAGTACAGTCCACATTATCTAGGTCTAGTACATAGTACAGTCCACATTATCTAGGTCTAGTACATAGTACAGTCCACATTATCTATGTCTGGTACATAGTACAGTCCACATTATCTAGGTCTAGTACATAGTACAGTCCACATTATCTATGTCTAGTACATAGTACAGTCCACATTATCTATGTCTAGTACATAGTACAGTCCACATTATCTAGGTCTAGTACATAGTGCAGGCAGGCTCTTCGTTCCTCATGGGGGACCTGGA
>NC_048582.1:1914285-1931785 GCF_013265735.2 Oncorhynchus mykiss | reverse complement strand
CAAAGGCGAGGAGGTGGGGAGGAGAGGACAAAGAGGAGAGGAGAGGACACAAAGGAGAGGAGATGGGGAGGAGAGGACAAGGAGGAGAGGAGAGGAGATGGGGGAGGAGAGGACAAAGAGGAGAGGAGAGGACAAGGAGGAGAGGAGAGGAAAGGAGATGGGGGAGGAGAGGACAAAGAGGAGAGGAGAGGAGATGGAGAGGAGAGGACAAAGAGGAGAGGACAAGGAGAGAGGAGATGGGAGAGGAGAGGACAAGGAGGAGAGGAGAGGAGAGGACAAGGAGAGAGAAGATGGGGGAGGAGAGGAGAGGACAAGGAGGAGAGGAGAGGAGAGGAGAGGACAAAGAGGAGAGGACAAGGAGAGAGGAGATGGGAGAGGAGAGGAGAGGAAAGGACAAGGAGAGAGGAGAGAGGAGATGGGGGAGGAGAGGAAAGGACAAAGAGGAGAGGAAAGGACAAAGAGGAGAAAGAGGTTGAATAAATGTCATTCCTCATTTTCTTTTTGCCCTTTCATCGCCTCCCCGTGACATGGTACACACACACACACACACACACACACACACACACACACACTCAGTACACACACACCTTGCTGCCCTGTCCACAAGTTCCTGTGTGTGTGTCGTGCCTCATTAGAGCAGCCCGGCAGGCCGTGTATGTTTGTGACTAGATGGTAATGGACTCTCTCCCAGGTCTATGGTCTGGTCTATTGTATTGTCCGTCTCTGTCTGTCTCCATGGTCCTCGTTTGTTCAAGTCCTGCTATGTAACACTCCACGTTCCTTAACGACAACTAGCCCATACAGAGTGGTGTGGATACACTCTCTCTGTATCTCTCTTTCTCTGTCTATCTCCCTCTGTCTCTCTCTTTCTCTGTCTCTGTCTCTCTCTCTCTGTGTATCTCCCTCTGTCTGTCTCTCTGTCTCTCTCTTTCTCTGTCTCTGTCTCTCTCTCTCTCTGTGTATCTCTCTCTGTCTGTCTCTCTCTGTCTGTGTCTCTGTCTCTCTCTCTCTGTGTCTCTGTCTCTCTCTCTCTCTCTGTGTATCTCTCTCTGTCTGTCTGTCTCTGTCTGTGTCTGTCTCTCTCTCTCTGTGTATCTCCCTGTCTGTCTCTCTGTCTGTCTCTGTGTCTCTGTCTCTCTCTCTCTGTGTATCTCCCTCTCTCTCTCTCTCTCTGTCTCTCTCTGTCTGTCTCTCTGCCTCTCTCTGTCTCTCTCTCTGTCTCTCTCTCTGTCTCACACACACTGAAATACTCAGAGATGCATTGGGAAATTACCGTTTCCCCAAAAGTACTTCACATCTATTTAGGTTAACGTTTAACCTTTTAGGAGAACAGTTTGATGACTTGTCCTCGATTATCTTGGTTATTAACATATTTTCTAAATCTGTTTCAAAGTTTTCCGAAAGAAAATAAAGAAGAATATGTCCTAGTTTGAAGGTGGAACCGTTCTAGTTTGAAGGTGGAACCGTTCTAGTTTGAAGGTGGAACCGTTCTAGTTTGAAGGTGGAACCGTTCTAGTTTGAAGGTGGAACCGTTATAATTTGAAGGTGGAACAGTTATAATTGATATGTTCTAGTTTAAAGGTGGAACCGTTATAATTGATATGTTCTAGTTTAAAGGTGGAACCGTTCTAGTTTGAAGGTGGAACCGTTATAATTGATATGTTCTAGTTTAAAGGTGGAACCGTTATAATTGATATGTTCTAGTTTAAAGGTGGAACCGTTCTAGTTTGAAGGTGGAACCGTTATAATTGATATGTTCTAGTTTAAAGGTGGAACCGTTATAATTGATATGTTCTAGTTTAAAGGTGGAACCGTTATAATTGATCTGTTCTAGTTTAAAGGTGGAACCGTTATAATTGATATGTTCTAGTTTAAAGGTGGAACCGTTCTAGTTTGAAGGTGGAACCGTTATAATTGATATGTTCTAGTTTAAAGGTGGAACCGTTATAATTGATCTGTTCTAGTTTAAAGGTGGAACCGTTATAATTGATATGTTCTAGTTTGAAGGTGGAACCGTTCTAGTTTAAAGGTGGAACCGTTATAATTGATCTGTTCTAGTTTAAAGGTGGAACCGTTATAATTGATCTGTTCTAGTTTAAAGGTGGAACCGTTCTAGTTTGAAGGTGGAACCGTTCTAGTTTGAAGGTGGAACCGTTCTAGTTTGAAGGTGGAACCGTTCTAGTTTGAAGGTGGAACCGTTATAATTTGAAGGTGGAACCGTTATAATTGATATGTTCTAGTTTAAAGGTGGAACCGTTATAATTGATATGTTCTAGTTTAAAGGTGGAACCATTCTAGTTTGAAGGTGGAACCGTTATAATTGATATGTTCTAGTTTAAAGGTGGAACCGTTATAATTGATATGTTCTAGTTTAAAGGTGGAACCGTTCTAGTTTGAAGGTGGAACCGTTATAATTGATATGTTCTAGTTTAAAGGTGGAACCGTTATAATTGATCTGTTCTAGTTTAAAGGTGGAACCGTTATAATTGATCTGTTCTAGTTTAAAGGTGGAACCGTTATAATTGATATGTTCTAGTTTAAAGGTGGAACCGTTCTAGTTTGAAGGTGGAACCGTTATAATTGATATGTTCTAGTTTAAAGGTGGAACCGTTATAATTGATCTGTTCTAGTTTAAAGGTGGAACCGTTATAATTGATATGTTCTAGTTTGAAGGTGGAACCGTTCTAGTTTAAAGGTGGAACCGTTATAATTGATCTGTCCTAGTTTAAAGGTGGAACCGTTATAATTGATCTGTTCTAGTTTAAAGGTGGAACCGTTATAATTGATCTGTTCTAGTTTAAAGGTGGAACCGTTATAATTGATCTGTCCTAGTTTAAAGGTGGAACCGTTATAATTGATCTGTCCTAGTTTTAAGGTGGAACCGTTATAATTGATCTGTCCTAGTTTAAAGGTGGAACCGTTATAATTGATCTGTCCTAGTTTAAAGGTGGAACCGTTATAATTGATCTGTCCTAGTTTAAAGGTGGAACCGTTATAATTGATCTGTCCTAGTTTAAAGCTGGAACCGTTATAATTGATCTGTCCTAGTTTAAAGGTGGAACCGTTATAATTGATCTGTCCTAGTTTAAAGGTGGAACCGTTATAATTGATCTGTCCTAGTTTAAAGGTGGAACTGTTATAATTGATCTGTCCTAGTTTAAAGGTGGAACCGTTATAATTGATCTGTCCTAGTTTTAAGGTGGAACCGTTATAATTGATCTGTCCTAGTTTAAAGCTGGAACCGTTATAATTGATCTGTCCTAGTTTAAAGGTGGAACCGTTATAATTGATCTGTCCTAGTTTAAAGGTGGAACCGTTATAATTGATCTGTCCTAGTTTAAAGCTGGAACCGTTATAATTGATCTGTCCTAGTTTAAAGGTGGAACCGTTATAATTGATCTGTTCTAGTTTAAAGGTGGAACCGTTATAATTGATCTGTCCTAGTTTAAAGGTGGAACCGTTATAATTGATCTGTCCTAGTTTAAAGGTGGAACCGTTATAATTGATCTGTCCTAGTTTAAAGGTGGAACCGTTATAATTGATATGTTCTAGTTTAAAGGTGGAACCGTTATAATTGATCTGTCCTAGTTTAAAGGTGGAACCATTGTAATTGATATGTTCTAGTTTAAAGGTGGAACCGTTCTAGTTTAAAGGTGGAACCGTTATAATTGATCGGTTCTAGTTTAAAGGTGGAACCGTTATAATTGATCTGTCCTAGTTTAAAGCTGGAACCGTTATAATTGATCTGTCCTAGTTTAAAGGTGGAACCGTTATAATTGATCTGTCCTAGTTTAAAGGTGGAACCGTTATAATTGATCTGTCCTAGTTTAAAGGTGGAACCGTTATAATTGATATGTTCTAGTTTAAAGGTGGAACCGTTCTAGTTTAAATGTGGAACCGTTATAATTGATCTGTCCTAGTTTAAAGGTGGAACTGTTATAATTGATCTGTTCTAGTTTAAAGGTGGAACCGTTATAATTGATCGGTTCTGGTTTAAAGGTGGAACCGTTATAATTGATCGGTTCTGGTTTAAAGGTGGAACCGTTATAATTGCACTTGAATAAGTCCTGGACATTGTGTTCCATTTTTAATGCCTCAGTTTAAAACTCCAATGAATTTAAACTCTTACCATTTTCTTATCTGTCTCTTCTCCCCCATGTGTCTCTCTACCTCTACTCTCTCTCTCCATCACTCTCCACCCACTCATCATTCTCTCTCTCTCTCTTTCCTCTCTCCCTCTCCACCCCCTCCATCTCTCTCTCTCCATCTCTCTCTCTACCCCCCTCCTCTCTCTCTCTCCATCTCTCTCTCTCCACCCCCTCCATCTCGCTCTCCATCTCTCTCCCTCTCTCTATCCCACCTCTCTCCATCTCTCTCTCTACCCCCCTCCTCTCTCTCTCGCCATCTCTCTCTCTCCACCCCCTCCATCTCTCTCTCTCCAGAACTTGGTTAAACACCTTCCTGAGCAGGAGCAGCTGAATGCTTTGATGAAGTTTCAGAATGACTACAACAGTCTGTCTGAGCCTGAGCAGTTTGGAGTGGTGGTGAGTAGCCCCACACACACACACACACACACACACACACACACACACACACACACACACACACACACACACACACACACAGACACACACACACACACACACACACAGACACACACACACACACAGACACACACGCACACAAACACACACACACACGCGCACACACACACAGACACTCGCGCACACACACACACGCACACAAACACACACACACAGACACACACGCACACACACACACACACACAGACACACACAGACACACACACGCACGCACACATACACACACAGACACACAGACACACACGCACACAAACACACAGACACACACGCACACACAGACACACACAGACACACACGCACACACGCACGCACACACACACGCACGCACACAGACACACACAGACACACACACACACACGACAGTGAATCACCGACAAGGTCGCCGTGCGAGGCGGCCGGAGAGCGTTGAGCGTTCCGTCTGTCTGACGGGCTCAGCAGCCGATTGGTTATTTATTCCACGATGGCCGCCAGCGTGAGCAAGGCTACCCACAAATCACTGCTTCAAAACAGGAAACACTGATATAAATGGTCTGTGGACATGGAGAGGAGGGTGGGAGAGTAGAGGGGAGGGGAGGAGGGTGGGAGAGTAGAGGGGAGGAGAGGAGGGTGGGAGAGTAGAGGGGAGGAGAGGAGGGTGGGAGAGTAGAGGGGAGGAGAGGAGGGTGGGAGAGTAGAGGGGAGGGGAGGAGGGTGGGAGAGTAGAGGGGAGGAGAGGAGGGTGGGAGAGTAGAGGGGAGGAGAGGAGGGTGGGAGAGTAGAGGGGAGGAGAGGAGGGTGGGAGAGTAGAGGGGAGGAGAGGAGGGTGGGAGAGTAGAGGGGAGGAGAGTAGAGGGGAGGGGAGGAGATTGGAGGTGAAAGAGAAGGGAGCTCTACTCTACATACTGCTAGAGGTTCATGTCGAGGTTCATGTCGAGGTTCATGTCGAGGTTCATGTCGAGGTTCATGTCGAGGTTCATGTCGAGGTTCATGTCGAGGTTCATGTCGAGGTTCATGTCGAGGTTCATGTCAAGGTTAATGTCGAGGCGGAGAGAGGGAGAGAAATGTCGGTAGTAACTGGGAGAATAGAGGGTAGATTAACTACTGTATTGATGAGGTAGTAACTGGGAGAATAGAGGGTAGACTAACTACTGTATTGATGAGGTAGTAACTGGGAGAATAGAGGGTAGACTAACTACTGTATTGATGAGGTAGTAACTCTGGGAGAATAGAGGGTAGACTAACTACTGTATTGATGAGGTAGTAACTGGGAGAATAGAGGGTAGACTAACTACTGTATTGATTAGGTAGTAACTGGGAGAATAGAGGGTAGACTAACTACTGTATTGATGAGGTAGTAACTGGGAGAATAGAGGGTAGACTAACTACTGTATTGATGAGGTAGTAACTCTGGGAGAATAGAGGGTAGACTAACTACTGTATTGATGAGGTAGTAACTGGGAGAATAGAGGGTAGACTAACTACTGTATTGATGAGGTAGTAACTGGGAGAATAGAGGGTAGACTAACTACTGTATTGATGAGGTATTAACTCTGGGAGAATAGAGGGTAGACTAACTACTGTATTGATGAGGTAGTAACTGGGAGAATAGAGGGTAGACTAACTACTGTATTGATGAGGTAGTAACTGGGAGAATAGAGGGTAGACTAACTACTGTATTGATGAGGTAGTAACTGGGAGAATAGAGGGTAGATGAACTACTGTATTGATGAGGTAGTAACTGGGAGAATAGAGGGTAGACTAACTACTGTATTGATGAGGTAGTAACTCTGGGAGAATAGAGGGTAGACTAACTACTGTATTGATGAGGTAGTAACTGGGAGAATAGAGGGTAGACTAACTACTGTATTGATGAGGTAGTAACTGGGAGAATAGAGGGTAGTCTAACTACTGTATTGATGAGGTAGTAACTGGGATAATAGAGGCTAGACTAGCTACTGTATTGATGAGGTAGTAACTGGGAGAATAGAGGGTAGACTAACTACTGTATTGATGAGGTAGTAACTCTGGGAGAATAGAGGGTAGACTAACTACTGTATTGATGAGGTAGTAACTGGGAGAATAGAGGGTAGACTATCTACTGTATTGATGAGGTAGTAACTCTATGGGAGAATAGAGGGTAGACTAACTACTGTATTGATGAGGTAGTAACTGGGAGAATAGAGGGTAGACTAGCTACTGTATTGATGAGGTAGTAACTGGGAGAATAGAGGGTAGACTAACTACTGTATTGATGAGGTAGTAACTGGGAGAATAGAGGGTAGACTAGCTACTGTATTGATGAGGTTTTCTATCCTTCCTACTTCAGCTGCTCAGAGGTTGGGCTTCGTAACGAGGCTCAACATACAGCTGTTAACATGTATGTTTTATATACAGAACGTCAGGGGCCACGTTGTGGTTTTCACGACACAGCTGATTCAAATAACCAGCCCGTCATACAGCTGTGTAGCTCCAGGGGCCAAAATACCAAATGTGTTTAGGGCGGGACCGCGTTTAGGAACCCCTGCACTATGTGACAGTGGATATACTGTAATTGAACATACTTGTTGTTATGACAACACATGCAGGATGTATGTGTGTTTTACACTGACATACATGTTGTTATGACAACACATACAGGATGTATGTTGTACACTACCTCACAGACAGACGTGTTGTTATGGCAACACATATGGAATTTAAATCCAGTGTTTTTTAAATATGATTTATATTTTATTTTATTCGTAAAAACCCCGTTTTACATCAGCAGTTGTCACAAGGTGCTTCATGTTGTTGTACCTCACTGGAGGACACTGGGTTAGTGATGTTGTAGCAGGACAGTGACTCTGAGACACTGGGTTAGTGACGTTGTAGTGGGACAGTGACTCTGAGACACTGGGTTAGTGACGTTGTAGTAGGACTCTGAGACACTGGGTTAGTGATGTTGTAGCAGGACAGTGACTCTGAGACACTGGGTTAGTGACGTTGTAGTAGGACTGGGACTGAGACACTGGGTTAGTGACGTTGTAGTGGGACTGTGACTGAGACACTGGGTTAGTGATGTTGTAGTAGACAGGGACTGAGACACTGGGTTAGTGACGTTGTAGTAGGAAAGTGACTGAGACACTGGGTTAGTGACATTGTAGTAGGACAGTGACTGAGACACTGGGTTAGTGACGTTGTAGTAGGAAAGTGACTGAGACACTGGGTTAGTGACATTGTAGTAGGACAGTGACTGAGACACTGGGTTAGTGACGTTGTAGTAGGACTGTGACTGAGACACTGGGTTAGTGACGTTGTAGTGGGACTGTGACTGAGACACTGGGTTAGTGACGTTGTAATAGGACTGTGACTGAGACACTGGGTTAGTGACGTTGTAGTGGGACTGTGACTGAGACACTGGGTTAGTGACGTTGTAGTAGGACAGTGACTCTGAGACACTGGGTTAGTGATGTTGTAGTAGACAGGGACTGAGACACTGGGTTAGTGACGTTGTAGTAGGAAAGTGACTGAGACACTGGGTTAGTGACATTGTAGTAGGACAGTGACTGAGACACTGGGTTAGTGACGTTGTAGTAGGACTGTGACTGAGACACTGGGTTAGTGACGTTGTAGTGGGACTGTGACACTGGGTTAGTGACGTTGTAATAGGACTGTGACTGAGACACTGGGTTAGTGACATTGTAGTGGGACTGTGACGGAGACACTGGGTTAGTGACGTTGTAGTAGGACTGTGACTGAGACACTGGGTTAGTGACGTTGTAGTGGGACTCTGAGACACTGGGTTAGTGACGTTGTAGTAGGACTCTGAGACACTGGGTTAGTGACGTTGTAGTAGGACTCTGAGACACTGGGTTAGTGATGTTGTAGTAGGACTGTGACTCTGAGACACTGGGTTAGTGACGTTGTAGTAGGACAGTGACTGAGACACTGGGTTAGTGACGTTGTAGTGGGACTGTGACTGAGACACTGGGTTAGTGACGTTGTAGTAGGACAGTGACTCTGAGACACTGGGTTAGTGATGTTGTAGTAGGACAGTGACTGAGACACTGGGTTAGTGACGTTGTAGTAGGACTCACAGCTCTACGTTGGTCACAGTATCTATATCCACAGCTCTACGTTGGTCACAGTAAATAGGCCACATTGTAATCAAGTTGTGTATTTTAGTACAAAAACAACATGCTTAGAATTTAAAAAATATAAAAATCATCATATTATATGTCACCATAATTGTTTAATGTGTTAGTTTTTATTACCTGTGGCTACGCACTGACTGTTCTTACTGTAAACTACAGCATCACAGCTGGAGCCGGCCGTTAATAAGATGAATTAATATATCTTATTATTATTGGATGTCACATCTTTAGATGTGTTGTGTTGTCGGGCCGATCTGTTTTCATCGTGTTAAATGGCTCTTCAGCTTCCCAGGCTGAACCTCGGGGCTCAGGGATCAACGTTGTGTTTGTCTCCCCGCGCTGCAATGAGGCGCTGCCCACCCCCCCGCTATTTACAATAACAGAGGAGATCAGCTGGTTGCTCTGTCTCTATACCCAGGCACCATATATAGACCCTGATCTCTCTTTATTCTCTCTGTCTCTATACCTAGGCACCATATGTAGACCCTGATCTCTCTTTATTCTCTCTGTCTCTATACCCAGTCACCATATATAGACCCTGATCTCTCTTTATTCTCTCTGTCTCTATACCCAGTCACCATATATAGACCCCGATCTCTCTTTATTCTCTCTGTCTGTCTCTGTCTCTATACCCAGTCACCATATATAGACCCTGATCTCTCTTTATTCTCTCTGTCTCTATACCCAGTCACCATATATAGACCCTGATCTCTCTTTATTCTCTCTGTCTCTATACCCAGTCACCATATATAGACCCCGATCTCTCTTTATTCTCTCTGTCTGTCTCTGTCTCTATACCCAGTCACCATATATAGACCCTGATCTCTCTTTATTCTCTCTGTCTCTATACCCAGGCACCATATATAGACCCTGATCTCTCTTTATTCTCTCTGTCTCTATACCCAGTCACCATATATAGACCCTGATCTCTCTTTATTCTCTCTGTCTCTCTGTCTCTATACCCAGTCACCATATATAGACCCTGATCTCTCTTTATTCTCTCTGTCTCTCTGTCTCTATACCCAGGCACCATATATAGACCCTGATCTCTCTTTATTCTCTCTGTCTCTATACCCAGTCACCATATATAGACCCTGATCTCTCTTTATTCTCTCTGTCTCTATACCCAGTCACCATATATAGACCCCGATCTCTCTTTATTCTCTCTGTCTGTCTCTGTCTCTATACCCAGTCACCATATATAGACCCTGATCTCTCTTTATTCTCTCTGTCTCTATACCCAGTCACCATATATAGACCCTGATCTCTCTTTATTCTCTCTGTCTCTATACCCAGTCACCATATATAGACCCTGATCTCTCTTTATGCTCTCTGTCTCTATACCCAGGCACCATATATAGACCCTGATCTCTCTTTATTCTCTCTGTCTGTCTCTATACCCAGTCACCATATATAGACCCTGATCTCTCTCTATTCTCTCTGTCTGTCTCTGTCTCTATACCCAGTCACCATATATAGACCCTGATCTCTCTTTATTCTCTCTGTCTGTCTCTGTCTCTATACCCAGGCACCATATATAGACCCTGATCTCTCTTTATTCTCTCTGTCTGTCTCTATACCCAGGCACCATATATAGACCCTGATCTCTCTTTATTCTCTCTGTCTGTCTCTATACCCAGGCACTATATATAGACCCTGATCTCTCTTTATTCTCTGTCTGTCTCTGTCTCTATACCCAGGCAACATATATAGACCCTGATCTCTCTTTATGCTCTCTGTCTGTCTCTGTCTCTATACCCAGTCACCATATATAGACCCTGATCTCTCTTTATTCTCTCTGTCTCTATACCCAGTCACCATATATAGACCCTGATCTCTCTTTATTCTCTCTGTCTGTCTCTGTCTCTATACCCAGTCACCATATATAGACCCTGATCTCTCTTTATTCTCTGTCTCTATACCCAGGCACCATATATAGACCCTGATCTCTCTTTATTCTCTCTGTCTCTATACCCAGGCACCATATATAGACCCTGATCTCTCTTTATTCTCTCTGTCTCTATACCCAGGCACCATATATAGACCCTGATCTCTCTTTATTCTCTCTGTCTGTCTCTGTCTCTATACCCAGGCACCATATATAGACCCTGATCTCGCTTTATTCTCTCTGCTCTATACCCAGGCACCATATATAGACCCTGATCTCTCTTTATTATCTCTGTCTGTCTCTGTCTCTATACCCAGGCACCATATATAGACCCTGATCTCTCTTTATTCTCTCTGTCTCTATACCCAGTCACCATATATAGACCCCGATCTCTCTTTATTCTCTCTGTCTGTCTCTGTCTCTATACCCAGTCACCATATATAGACCCTGATCTCTCTTTATTCTCTCTGTCTGTCTCTATACCCAGGCACCATATATAGACCCCGATCTCTCTTTATTCTCTCTGTCTCTATACCCAGGCACCATATATAGACCCTGATCTCTCTTTATTCTCTCTGTCTCTATACCCAGGCACCATATATAGACCCTGATCTCTCTTTATTCTCTCTGTCTCTATACCCAGGCACCATATATAGACCCTGATCTCTCTTTATTCTCTATGTCTGTCTCTGTCTCTATACCCAGGCACCATATATAGACCCTGATCTCTCTTTATTCTCTCTGTCTCTATACCCAGTCACCATATATAGACCCTGATCTCTCTTTATTCTCTCTGTCTCTATACCCAGTCACCATATATAGACCCTGATCTCTCTTTATTATCTCTGTCTCTATACCCAGTCACCATATATAGACCCTGATCTCTCTTTATTCTCTCTGTCTCTATACCCAGGCACCATATATAGACCCTGATCTCTCTTTATTCTCTCTGTCTCTATACCCAGTCACCATATATAGACCCCGATCTCTCTTTATTCTCTGTGTCTCTATACCCAGGCACCATATATAGACCCTGATCTCTCTTTATGCTCTCTGTCTCTATACCCAGTCACCATATATAGACCCCGATCTCTCTTTATTCTCTCTGTCTCTATACCCAGGCACCATATATAGACCCTGATCTCTCTTTATTCTCTCTGTCTCTATACCCAGTCACCATATATAGACCCCGATCTCTCTTTATTCTCTGTGTCTCTATACCCAGGCACCATATATAGACCCTGATCTCTCTTTATTCTCTCTGTCTCTATACCCAGTCACCATATATAGACCCTGATCTCTCTCTATTCTCTCTGTCTGTCTCTGTCTCTATACCCAGTCACCATATATAGACCCTGATCTCTCTTTATTCTCTCTGTCTGTCTCTGTCTCTATACCCAGGCACCATATATAGACCCTGATCTCTCTTTATTCTCTCTGTCTGTCTCTATACCCAGGCACCATATATAGACCCTGATCTCTCTTTATTCTCTCTGTCTGTCTCTATACCCAGGCACTATATATAGACCCTGATCTCTCTTTATTCTCTGTCTGTCTCTGTCTCTATACCCAGGCAACATATATAGACCCTGATCTCTCTTTATGCTCTCTGTCTGTCTCTGTCTCTATACCCAGTCACCATATATAGACCCTGATCTCTCTTTATTCTCTCTGTCTCTATACCCAGTCACCATATATAGACCCTGATCTCTCTTTATTCTCTCTGTCTGTCTCTGTCTCTATACCCAGTCACCATATATAGACCCTGATCTCTCTTTATTCTCTGTCTCTATACCCAGGCACCATATATAGACCCTGATCTCTCTTTATTCTCTCTGTCTCTATACCCAGGCACCATATATAGACCCTGATCTCTCTTTATTCTCTCTGTCTCTATACCCAGGCACCATATATAGACCCTGATCTCTCTTTATTCTCTCTGTCTGTCTCTGTCTCTATACCCAGGCACCATATATAGACCCTGATCTCGCTTTATTCTCTCTGCTCTATACCCAGGCACCATATATAGACCCTGATCTCTCTTTATTATCTCTGTCTGTCTCTGTCTCTATACCCAGGCACCATATATAGACCCTGATCTCTCTTTATTCTCTCTGTCTCTATACCCAGTCACCATATATAGACCCCGATCTCTCTTTATTCTCTCTGTCTGTCTCTGTCTCTATACCCAGTCACCATATATAGACCCTGATCTCTCTTTATTCTCTCTGTCTGTCTCTATACCCAGGCACCATATATAGACCCCGATCTCTCTTTATTCTCTCTGTCTCTATACCCAGGCACCATATATAGACCCTGATCTCTCTTTATTCTCTCTGTCTGTCTCTGTCTCTATACCCAGGCACCATATATAGACCCTGATCTCTCTTTATTCTCTCTGTCTCTATACCCAGTCACCATATATAGACCCTGATCTCTCTTTATTCTCTCTGTCTCTATACCCAGTCACCATATATAGACCCTGATCTCTCTTTATTATCGCTGTCTCTATACCCAGTCACCATATATAGACCCTGATCTCTCTTTATTCTCTCTGTCTCTATACCCAGGCACCATATATAGACCCTGATCTCTCTTTATTCTCTCTGTCTCTATACCCAGTCACCATATATAGACCCCGATCTCTCTTTATTCTCTCTGTCTCTATACCCAGGCACCATATATAGACCCTGATCTCTCTTTATTCTCTCTGTCTCTATACCCAGGCACCATATATAGACCCTGATCTCTCTTTATTCTCTCTGTCTGTCTCTGTCTCTATACCCAGGCACCATATATAGACCCTGATCTCGCTTTATTCTCTCTGCTCTATACCCAGGCACCATATATAGACCCTGATCTCTCTTTATTATCTCTGTCTGTCTCTGTCTCTATACCCAGTCAACATATATAGACCCTGATCTCTCTTTATTCTCTCTGTCTGTCTCTATACCCAGGCACCATATATAGACCCCGATCTCTCTTTATTCTCTCTGTCTCTATACCCAGGCACCATATATAGACCCTGATCTCTCTTTATTCTCTCTGTCTCTATACCCAGGCACCATATATAGACCCTGATCTCTCTTTATTCTCTCTGTCTGTCTCTGTCTCTATACCCAGTCACCATATATAGACCCTGATCTCTCTTTATTCTCTCTGTCTGTCTCTATACCCAGTCACCATATATAGACCCTGATCTCTCTTTATTCTCTCTGTCTCTATACCCAGTCACCATATATAGACCCTGATCTCTCTTTATTCTCTCTGTCTCTATACCCTGTCACCATATATAGACCCCGATCTCTCTTTATTCTCTCTGTCTGTCTCTGTCTCTATACCCAGTCACCATATATAGACCCTGATCTCTCTTTATTCTCTGTCTGTCTCTGTCTCTATACCCAGGCACCATATATAGACCCTGATCTCTCTTTATTCTCTCTGTCTCTATACCCAGTCACCATATATAGACCCTGATCTCTCTTTATTCTCTGTCTCTATACCCAGGCACCATATATAGACCCTGATCTCTCTTTATTCTCTCTGTCTCTATACCCAGGCACCATATATAGACCCTGATCTCTCTTTATTCTCTCTGTCTCTATACCCAGGCACCATATATAGACCCTGATCTCTCTTTATTCTCTCTGTCTGTCTCTGTCTCTATACCCAGGCACCATATATAGACCCTGATCTCGCTTTATTCTCTCTGCTCTATACCCAGGCACCATATATAGACCCTGATCTCTCTTTATTATCTCTGTCTGTCTCTGTCTCTATACCCAGGCACCATATATAGACCCTGATCTCTCTTTATTCTCTCTGTCTCTATACCCAGTCACCATATATAGACCCCGATCTCTCTTTATTCTCTCTGTCTGTCTCTGTCTCTATACCCAGTCACCATATATAGACCCTGATCTCTCTTTATTCTCTCTGTCTGTCTCTATACCCAGGCACCATATATAGACCCCGATCTCTCTTTATTCTCTGTGTCTCTATACCCAGGCACCATATATAGACCCTGATCTCTCTTTATTCTCTCTGTCTCTATACCCAGGCACCATATATAGACCCTGATCTCTCTCTATTCTCTCTGTCTGTCTCTGTCTCTATACCCAGTCACCATATATAGACCCTGATCTCTCTTTATTCTCTCTGTCTGTCTCTGTCTCTATACCCAGGCACCATATATAGACCCTGATCTCTCTTTATTCTCTCTGTCTGTCTCTATACCCAGGCACCATATATAGACCCTGATCTCTCTTTATTCTCTCTGTCTGTCTCTATACCCAGGCACTATATATAGACCCTGATCTCTCTTTATTCTCTGTCTGTCTCTGTCTCTATACCCAGGCAACATATATAGACCCTGATCTCTCTTTATGCTCTCTGTCTGTCTCTGTCTCTATACCCAGTCACCATATATAGACCCTGATCTCTCTTTATTCTCTCTGTCTCTATACCCAGTCACCATATATAGACCCTGATCTCTCTTTATTCTCTCTGTCTGTCTCTGTCTCTATACCCAGTCACCATATATAGACCCTGATCTCTCTTTATTCTCTGTCTCTATACCCAGGCACCATATATAGACCCTGATCTCTCTTTATTCTCTCTGTCTCTATACCCAGGCACCATATATAGACCCTGATCTCTCTTTATTCTCTCTGTCTCTATACCCAGGCACCATATATAGACCCTGATCTCTCTTTATTCTCTCTGTCTGTCTCTGTCTCTATACCCAGGCACCATATATAGACCCTGATCTCGCTTTATTCTCTCTGCTCTATACCCAGGCACCATATATAGACCCTGATCTCTCTTTATTATCTCTGTCTGTCTCTGTCTCTATACCCAGGCACCATATATAGACCCTGATCTCTCTTTATTCTCTCTGTCTCTATACCCAGTCACCATATATAGACCCCGATCTCTCTTTATTCTCTCTGTCTGTCTCTGTCTCTATACCCAGTCACCATATATAGACCCTGATCTCTCTTTATTCTCTCTGTCTGTCTCTATACCCAGGCACCATATATAGACCCCGATCTCTCTTTATTCTCTCTGTCTCTATACCCAGGCACCATATATAGACCCTGATCTCTCTTTATTCTCTCTGTCTGTCTCTGTCTCTATACCCAGGCACCATATATAGACCCTGATCTCTCTTTATTCTCTCTGTCTCTATACCCAGTCACCATATATAGACCCTGATCTCTCTTTATTCTCTCTGTCTCTATACCCAGTCACCATATATAGACCCTGATCTCTCTTTATTATCTCTGTCTCTATACCCAGTCACCATATATAGACCCTGATCTCTCTTTATTCTCTCTGTCTCTATACCCAGGCACCATATATAGACCCTGATCTCTCTTTATTCTCTCTGTCTCTATACCCAGTCACCATATATAGACCCCGATCTCTCTTTATTCTCTCTGTCTCTATACCCAGGCACCATATATAGACCCTGATCTCTCTTTATTCTCTCTGTCTCTATACCCAGGCACCATATATAGACCCTGATCTCTCTTTATTCTCTCTGTCTGTCTCTGTCTCTATACCCAGGCACCATATATAGACCCTGATCTCGCTTTATTCTCTCTGCTCTATACCCAGGCACCATATATAGACCCTGATCTCTCTTTATTATCTCTGTCTGTCTCTGTCTCTATACCCAGTCAACATATATAGACCCTGATCTCTCTTTATTCTCTCTGTCTGTCTCTATACCCAGGCACCATATATAGACCCCGATCTCTCTTTATTCTCTCTGTCTCTATACCCAGGCACCATATATAGACCCTGATCTCTCTTTATTCTCTCTGTCTCTATACCCAGGCACCATATATAGACCCTGATCTCTCTTTATTCTCTCTGTCTGTCTCTGTCTCTATACCCAGTCACCATATATAGACCCTGATCTCTCTTTATTCTCTCTGTCTGTCTCTATACCCAGTCACCATATATAGACCCTGATCTCTCTTTATTCTCTCTGTCTCTATACCCAGTCACCATATATAGACCCTGATCTCTCTTTATTCTCTCTGTCTCTATACCCTGTCACCATATATAGACCCCGATCTCTCTTTATTCTCTCTGTCTGTCTCTGTCTCTATACCCAGTCACCATATATAGACCCTGATCTCTCTTTATTCTCTGTCTGTCTCTGTCTCTATACCCAGGCACCATATATAGACCCTGATCTCTCTTTATTCTCTCTGTCTCTATACCCAGGCACCATATATAGACCCTGATCTCTCTTTATTCTCTCTGTCTGTCTCTGTCTCTATACCCAGGCACCATATATAGACCCTGATCTCTCTTTATTCTCTTTGTCTGTCTCTGTCTCTATACCCAGTCACCATATATAGACCCTGATCTCTCTTTATTCTCTCTGTCTGTCTCTGTCTCTATACCCAGGCACCATATATAGACCCTGATCTCTCTTTATTCTCTCTGTCTGTATCTGTCTCTATACCCAGTCACCATATATAGACCCTGATCTCTCTTTATTCTCTCTGTCTGTCTCTGTCTCTATACCCAGGCACCATATATAGACCCTGATCTCTCTTTATTCTCTCTGTCTGTCTCTGTCTCTATACCCAGTCACCATATATAGACCCTGATCTCTCTTTATTCTCTCTGTCTCTATACCCAGTCACCATATATAGACCCTGATCTCTCTTTATTCTCTCTGTCTCTATACCCAGGCACCGTATATAGACCCCGATCTCTCTTTATTCTCTCTGTCTGTCTCTATACCCAGTCACCATATATAGACCCTGATCTCGCTTTATTATCTCTGTCTGTCTCTATACCCAGTCACCATATATAGACCCTGATCTCTCTTTATTCTCTCTGTCTGTCTCTATCTCTATACCCAGGCACCA
>NC_048582.1:1889285-1909285 GCF_013265735.2 Oncorhynchus mykiss | reverse complement strand
TGTAACAGTGTGTAACCTGACTGGGTGTAACAGTGTGTAACCTGACTGGGTTTAACAGTGTGTAACCTGACTGGGTGTAACAGTGTGTAACCTGACTGGGTGTAACAGTGTGTAACCTGACTGGGTGTAACAGTGTGTAACCTGACTGGGTGTAACGGTGTGTATCCTGACTGGGTGTAACGGTGTGTAACCTGACTGGGTGTAACCTGACTGGGTGTAACCTGACTGGGTGTAACAGTGTGTAACCTGACTGGGTGTAACAGTGTGTAACCTGACTGGGTGTAACGGTGTGTATCCTGACTGGGTGAACTCTTTTTGTGATTCCAGCTGAAGGACACGAAGTCAGCTGACCAGAAGTCAACGTTACTACACTTCCTGGCTGCGGTGTGTGAGGAGGAGTTCCCAGAGGTCACCAAGTTTTCAGACGACCTACAGCACGTTGACAGAGCCAGCCGAGGTAGGAGACAGACACACACCACAGCCAGCCGAGGTAGGAGACAGACACACACCACAGTCAGCCGAGGTAGGAGACAGACACACACCACAGCCAGCCGAGGTAGGAGACAGACACACACCACAGCCAGCCGAGGTAGGAGACAGACACACACCACAGCCAGCCGAGGTAGGAGACAGACACACACCACAGTCAGCCGAGGTAGGAGACAGACACACACCACAGTCAGCCGAGGTAGGAGACAGACACACACCACAGTCAGCAGGGATCGACACCTATATTTGTCCACAATGTGTCCGTATTCCCTTTTCCTGCGCTATATTCAAATTCCTGTATGCATTCTACAGCTAACCTCTGTAGCAAACTAGCCAGCTAACCTATGTAGCTAACTAGCCAGCTATCTTCTGAAGCTAACTAGCCAGCTATCTTCTGAAGCTAACTAGCCAGCTAACCTCTGTATCAAACTAGCCAGCTATCTTCTGAAGCTAACTAGCCAGCTAACCTCTGTAGCAAACTAGCCAGCTAACCTCTGTAGCTAACTAGCCAGCTATCTTCTGAAGCTAACTAGCCAGCTAACCTCTGTAGCAAACTAGCCAGCTAACCTCTGTAGCTAACTAGCCAGCTAACCTCTGTAGCTAACTAGCCAGTTAACCTCTGTAGCTAACTGGCCTGCTAACCTCTGTCGCTAACGAGTCAGTTAACCTCTCTAGCTAACTAGCAAGCAACGCAAAAGGGATTGCATAAATCTAGCCAAACAAAAAAAACATGTTTTTCTAAATATTAGCATTTATGAGTCCAGCAAACACCTTCCTCACATGCTAGCAAAGTCTCTCCTCCAACGTTACAATGAAAAGGTGCCTCTCGGAGAACAACCCGTTTTCTGGAGCGTGCGGATGACGTCTCTCGTACTTGCTTTCTGTGGCCTGATTGTGTGTCCAGACTGAGGAGAAGTCCACACACAACACATCCCCTGACCGCAGTCTGAAGTGGGCAAACAGATCTGAACACCATCACACCACAAGGAGACTGTGGTGCGTTCACACCCGTCTTTTCAATGTGACTTTTCCTATTTCTGAAAGTGGAAGTCACATGTAAGTGTCAGGTGTGGACCCCAGAAGCATCTTGTCTGTTCATGTGTCCTCTCGTGTATTCACTCACACAGTACACATCATTATATATACACACACACACACACACACACACACTATATCCCCTCTTGTATTCAACACACAGTACATTACAGTAAACACTAGAGCTGCTGAGTGGATGACATCTACTTATCAGATGTAAAGGCTATTACCCTCCAGACCCAGAGACACTGTGTTCCAGTCCCAGAGACACTGTGTTCCCCTCCAGACCCAGAGACACTGTGTTCCCCTCCAGACCCAGAGACACTGTGTTCCCCTCCAGACCCAGAGACACTGTGTTCCAGACCCATACACACTGTGTTCCAGACCCAGAGACACTGTGTTCCCCACCAGACCCAGAGACACTGTGTTCCCCACCAGACCCAGAGACACTGTGTTCCCCACCAGACCCAGAGACACTGTGTTCCCCTCCAGACCCAGAGACACTGTGTCCCCCACCAGACCCAGAGACACTGTGTTCCCCTCCAGACCCAGAGACACTGTGTTCCCCCACCAGACCCAGAGACACTGTGTTCTCTCTCCCATACTATTATCTGGTTCTTTCCCAGAATCCCCCGTTGTATTGTAATATTCCTGCCGTATCTCCAGGTCTTCCAGGCAATATGACTGCTGGGCTTTGGCTCCG
Source organism: Oncorhynchus mykiss (assembly GCF_013265735.2). NCBI lineage: Eukaryota > Metazoa > Chordata > Actinopteri > Salmoniformes > Salmonidae > Oncorhynchus > Oncorhynchus mykiss. Next base: position 1,907,058 of record NC_048582.1, on the reverse strand, counting down.
TCTGATTGGAGGATAAGAGGCAGCCCAGTAGTACTCTCAACATCCATCACTGACTATCTCTGTAAACACACGCATAGACTTGCAGAAAACACACACAGAGACATACCACTCTCTCAGTCCAATTCAAGGGGCTTTATTGGCCTGGGAAACATATGTTAACAGAAAGATAGATAATAAACAAAAGTGTAATTAAATAATAAAAACTAACAGTAAACAATTACACTCACGGAAGTTCCAAAACAATAAAGACATTTCAAATGTCATTATGTGCAAATTGTTAAAATACAAAAGGGACAATAAAGTTAAATTTGAAGTCGGGAAGTGTACATACACTTAGGTTGGAGTCATTAAAACTAGTTTACATACACTTAGGTTGGAGTCATTAAAACTAGTTTACATACACTTAGGTTGGAGTCATTGCAACTAGTTTACATACACTTAGGGTGGAGTCATTAAAACTAGTTTACACACACTTAGGTTGGAGTCATTAAAACTAGTTTACATCCACTTAGATTGGAGTCATTAAAACTAGTTTACATACACTTAGGTTGGAGTCATTAAAACTCGTTTTTCAACCACTCCACCAATTTCTTTTTAACAAAATATAGTTTAGGAAAGTCGGTTAGGACATCTACTTTGCATGACACAAGTCATTTTTCCAACAATTGTTTACAGACAGATTATTTCACTTATAATTCACTGTGTCACAATTCCAGTGGGTCAGAAGTTTACATACATTAACTTGACTGTGCCTTTAAACAGCTTGGAAAATTCCAGAAAATGATGTCATGACTTTAGAAGCTTCTGATAGGCTAATTGACATTATTTGAGTCAATTGGAGGTGTACCTGTGGATGTATTTCAAGGCCTATCTTCAAACTCAGTGCCTCTTTGCTTGACATCACGGGAAAATCTACAGAAATCAGCCAAGACCTCAGAAAAAAATTGTAGACCTCCACGAGTCTGGTTCATCTTTGGGAGCAATTTTCAAATGCCTGAAGGTACCACGTTCATCGATACAAACAATAGTACCCAAGTATAAACACCATGGGACCACGCAGACATCATACAGGAGACGCGTTCTGTCTCTTAGAGATGAACCTACGTTGGTGCGAAAAGTGCAAATCAATCCCAGAACAACAGCAAAGGACCTTGTGAAGATGCTGGAGGAAACACGTACAAAAGTATCTATATCCACAGTAAAACGAGTCCTATATCGACATAACCTGAAAGGCCACTCAGCAAGGAAGAAGCCACTGCTCCAAAACCATAATAAAAAACCCAGACTACGGTTTGCAACTGCACATGGAGACAAAGATTGTTCTTTTTTGGAGAAATGTCCTCTGGTCTGATGAAACAAAAATAAAGTGTTTGGCCATAATGACCATCGTTATGTTTGGAGGAAAAAGGGGGAGGGGCTTGCAAGCCGAAGAACTTGTTTTTCCACCAACACCACTTTTCCATCAATTTCTACATAATTTGCCTTGGTACCAAATTGAGTCCAATGCTTTTTTGAAATCAACAAAGCATGAGAAGACTTTGCCTTTGTTTTGGTTTGTTTGTTAATTGGGGTGTGCAGGGTGAATACGTGGTCTGTCGTACGGGGATTTGGTAAAAAGCTAATTTTAAGGAAATGCACGAGTCTGCTGGTAATGATAATGCAGAGGATTTTCCCAAGGTTACTGTTGACTCATATCCCCTGGTAGTTAATGATAATGCAGAGTATTTTCCCAAGGTTGCTGTTGACTCATTCTTCTACCCCCCCCGAGCCATGAGAGTCCTGAACAGCTAATCACAGGGCTTCTACCCCCCCGAGCCATAAGACTCCTGAACAGCTAATCAAAGGGCTTCTACCCCCCCCCCGAGCCATAAGACTCCTGAACAGCTAATCACAGGGCTACCCAGAACCCTCTTTTACGCTGCTGCTACTCTCTGTTTATTATCGAAAATATATAGATCTATATATTAGTCACTTTACCTACACGTACATATTACCTCGACTAACCGATGCCCCTCCACATTGACTCTGTACCAATACCCCTGTATATAGCCTCCACATTGACTCTGTACCGGTACCCCCTGTATATAGTCTCCACATTGACTCTGTACTGGTACCCCCTGTATATAGCCTCCACATTGACTCTGTACCGTAACACCCTGTATATAGCCTCCACATTGACTCTGTACCGTAACACCCTGTATATAGCCTCCACATTGACTCTGTACCGTAACACCCTGTATATAGCCTCCACATTGACTCTGTACCGTAACACCCTGTAAATAGTCTCCACATTGACTCTGTACCGTAACACCCTGTATATAGCCTCCACATTGACTCTGTACCGTAACACCCTGTATATAGCCTCCACATTGACTCTGTACCGGTACCCCCTGTATATAGCCTCCACATTGACTCTCTACCGGTACCCCCTGTATATAGCCTCCACATTGACTCTGTACCGGTACCCCCTGTATATAGTCTCCACATTGACTCAGTACCGTAACACCCTGTATATAGCCTCCACATTGACTCTGTACCGTAACCCCTGTATATAGCCTCCACACTGACTCTGTACCGGTACCCCCTGTATATAGCCTCCACATTGACTCTGTACCGTAACACCCTGTATATAGCCTCCACATTGACTCAGTACCGTAACACCCTGTATATAGCCTCCACATTGACTCTGTACCGTAACCCCTGTATATAGCCTCCACACTGACTCTGTACCGGTACCCCCTGTATATAGCCTCCACACTGACTCTGTATCGGTACCCCCTGTATATAGCCTCCACATTGACTCTGTACCGTAACACCCTGTATATAGCCTCCACATTGACTCTGTACCGTAATACCCTGTATATAGCCTCCACATTGACTCTCTACCGGTACCTCCTGTATATAGTCTCCACATTGACTCTCTACCGGTACCCCCTGTATATAGCCTCCACATTGACTCTGTACCAGAACACCCTGTATATAGCCTCCACATTGACTCTGTACCGTAACACCCTGTATATAGCCTCCACATTGACTCTGTACTGGTACCCCCTGTATATAGCCTCCACATTGACTCAGTACCGTAACACCCTGTATATAGCCTCCACATTGACTCTGTACCGGTACCCCCTGTATATAGCCTCCACATTGACTCTGTACCGTAACACCCTGTATATAGCCTCCACATTGACTCTGTACCGTAACACCCTGTATATAGCCTCCACATTGACTCAGTACCGTAACACCCTGTATATAGCCTCCACATTGACTCTGTACCGTAACACCCTGTATATAGTCTCCACATTGACTCTGTACCGTAACACCCTGTATATAGCCTCCACATTGACTCTGTACCGTAACACCCTGTATATAGCCTCCACATTGACTCTGTACCGTAACACCCTGTATATAGCCTCCACATTGACTCTGTACCGTAACACCCTGTATATAGCCTCCACATTGACTCTGTACCGGTACCCCCTGTATATAGCCTCCACATTGACTCTGTACCGTAACACCCTGTAAATAGCCTCCACATTGACTCTGTACCGTAACACCCTGTATATAGCCTCCACATTGACTCTGTACCGTAATACCCTGTATATAGCCTCCACATTGACTCTCTACCGGTACCTCCTGTATATAGTCTCCACATTGACTCTCTACCGGTTCCCCCTGTATATAGCCTCCACATTGACTCTGTACCAGAATACCCTGTATATAGCCTCCACATTGACTCTGTACCGTAACACCCTGTATATAGCCTCCACATTGACTCTGTACCGTAACACCCTGTATATAGCCTCCACATTGACTCTGTACCGGTACCCCCTGTATATAGTCTCTACATTGACTCTGTACCGGTACCCCCTGTATATAGCCTCCGCATTGACTCTCTACCGGTACCCCCTGTATATAGTCTCCACATTGACTCTGTACCGGTACCCCCTGTATATAGCCTCCACATTGACTCTGTACCGTAACACCCTGTATATAACCTCCACATTGACTCAGTACCGGTACCCCCTGTATATAGCCTCCACATTGACTCTGTACCGTAACATCCTGTATATAGCCTCCACATTGACTCTGTACCGTAACACCCTGTATATAGCCTCCACATTGACTCTGTACCGGTACCCCCTGTATATAGTTTCACATTGACTCTGTACCGTAACACCCTGTATATAGCCTCCACATTGACTCTGTACTGGTACCCCTGTATATAGCCTCCACATTGACTCAGTACCGTAACACCCTGTATATAGCCTCCACATTGACTCTGTACCGGTACCCCCTGTATATAGCCTCCACATTGACTCTGTACCGTAACACCCTGTATAAAGCCTCCACATTGACTCTGTACCGTAACACCCTGTATATAACCTCCACACTGACTCTGTACCGGTACCCCCTGTATATAGCCTCCACATTGACTCTGTACCGTAACACCCTGTATATAGCCTCCACATTGACTCTGTACCGTAACCCCTGTATATAGCCTCCACATTGACTCAGTACCGTAACACCCTGTATATAACCTCCACATTGACTCTGTACCGTAACACCCTGTATATAGCCTCCACATTGACTCTGTACCGTAATACCCTGTATATAGCCTCCACATTGACTCTGTACCGTAACACCCTGTATATAGCCTCCACATTGACTCTGTACCGTAACACCCTGTATATAGCCTCCACATTGACTCTGTACCGTAACACCCTGTATATAGCCTCCACATTGACTCTGTACAGGTACCCCCTGTATATAGTCTCCACTTTGACTCTGTACCGGTACCTCCTGTATATAGCCTCCACATTGACTCTGTACCGTAACACCCTGTATATAGCCTCCACATTGACTCAGTACCGTAACACCCTGTATATAGCCTCCACATTGACTCTGTACCGTAACACCCTGTATATAGTCTCCACATTGACTCTGTACCGTAACACCCTGTATATAGCCTCCACATTGACTCTGTACCGTAACATCCTGTATATAGCCTCCACATTGACTCTGTACCGTAACACCCTGTATATAGCCTCCACATTGACTCTGTACCGTAACACCCTGTATATAGCCTCCACATTGACTCTGTACCGTAACACCCTGTATATAGCCTCCACATTGACTCTGTACAGGTACCCCCTGTATATAGTCTCCACATTGACTCTGTACAGGTACCCCCTGTATATAGCCTCCACATTGACTCTGTACCGGTACCTCCTGTATATAGCCTCCACATTGACTCTGTACCGTAACACCCTGTATATAGCCTCCACATTGACTCTGTACCGTAACACCCTGTATATAGCCTCCACATTGACTCTGTACCGTAATACCCTGTATATAGCCTCCACATTGACTCTGTACCGTAACACCCTGTATATAGCCTCCACATTGACCCTGTACCGTAACACCCTGTATATAGCCTCCACATTTACTCTGTACCGTAACACCCTGTATATAGCCTCCACATTGACTCTGTACCGTAACACCCTGTATATAGCCTCCACATTGACTCTGTACCGTAATACCCTGTATATAGCCTCCACATTGACTCTGTACCGTAACACCCTGTATATAGTCTCCACATTGACTCTGTACCGTAACACCCTGTATATAGCCTCCACATTGACTCTGTACCGTAACACCCTGTATATAGCCTCCACATTGACTCTGTACCGGTACCCCCTGTATATAGTCTCCACATTGACTCTGTACCGTAACACCCTGTATATAGCCTCCACATTGACTCTGTACCGTAACACCCTGTATATAGCCTCCACATTGACTCTGTACCGTAACACCCTGTATATAGCCTCCACATTGACTCTGTACCGTAACACCCTGTATATAGTCTCCACATTGACTCTGTACCGGTACCCCCTGTATATAGCCTCCACATTGACTCTGTACCGTAACACCCTGTATATAGCCTCCACATTGACTCAGTACCGTAACACCCTGTATATAGCCTCCACATTGACTCTGTACCGTAACCCCTGTATATAGCCTCCACACTGACTCTGTACCGGTACCCCCTGTATATAGCCTCCACACTGACTCTGTATCGGTACCCCCTGTATATAGCCTCCACATTGACTCTGTACCGTAACACCCTGTATATAGCCTCCACATTGACTCTGTACCGTAATACCCTGTATATAGCCTCCACATTGACTCTCTACCGGTACCTCCTGTATATAGTCTCCACATTGACTCTCTACCGGTACCCCCTGTATATAGCCTCCACATTGACTCTGTACCAGAACACCCTGTATATAGCCTCCACATTGACTCTGTACCGTAACACCCTGTATATAGCCTCCACATTGACTCTGTACTGGTACCCCCTGTATATAGCCTCCACATTGACTCAGTACCGTAACACCCTGTATATAGCCTCCACATTGACTCTGTACCGGTACCCCCTGTATATAGCCTCCACATTGACTCTGTACCGTAACACCCTGTATATAGCCTCCACATTGACTCTGTACCGTAACACCCTGTATATAGCCTCCACATTGACTCAGTACCGTAACACCCTGTATATAGCCTCCACATTGACTCTGTACCGTAACACCCTGTATATAGTCTCCACATTGACTCTGTACCGTAACACCCTGTATATAGCCTCCACATTGACTCTGTACCGTAACACCCTGTATATAGCCTCCACATTGACTCTGTACCGTAACACCCTGTATATAGCCTCCACATTGACTCTGTACCGTAACACCCTGTATATAGCCTCCACATTGACTCTGTACCGGTACCCCCTGTATATAGCCTCCACATTGACTCTGTACCGTAACACCCTGTAAATAGCCTCCACATTGACTCTGTACCGTAACACCCTGTATATAGCCTCCACATTGACTCTGTACCGTAATACCCTGTATATAGCCTCCACATTGACTCTCTACCGGTACCTCCTGTATATAGTCTCCACATTGACTCTCTACCGGTTCCCCCTGTATATAGCCTCCACATTGACTCTGTACCAGAATACCCTGTATATAGCCTCCACATTGACTCTGTACCGTAACACCCTGTATATAGCCTCCACATTGACTCTGTACCGTAACACCCTGTATATAGCCTCCACATTGACTCTGTACCGGTACCCCCTGTATATAGTCTCTACATTGACTCTGTACCGGTACCCCCTGTATATAGCCTCCGCATTGACTCTCTACCGGTACCCCCTGTATATAGTCTCCACATTGACTCTGTACCGGTACCCCCTGTATATAGCCTCCACATTGACTCTGTACCGTAACACCCTGTATATAACCTCCACATTGACTCAGTACCGGTACCCCCTGTATATAGCCTCCACATTGACTCTGTACCGTAACATCCTGTATATAGCCTCCACATTGACTCTGTACCGTAACACCCTGTATATAGCCTCCACATTGACTCTGTACCGGTACCCCCTGTATATAGTTTCACATTGACTCTGTACCGTAACACCCTGTATATAGCCTCCACATTGACTCTGTACTGGTACCCCTGTATATAGCCTCCACATTGACTCAGTACCGTAACACCCTGTATATAGCCTCCACATTGACTCTGTACCGGTACCCCCTGTATATAGCCTCCACATTGACTCTGTACCGTAACACCCTGTATAAAGCCTCCACATTGACTCTGTACCGTAACACCCTGTATATAACCTCCACACTGACTCTGTACCGGTACCCCCTGTATATAGCCTCCACATTGACTCTGTACCGTAACACCCTGTATATAGCCTCCACATTGACTCTGTACCGTAACCCCTGTATATAGCCTCCACATTGACTCAGTACCGTAACACCCTGTATATAACCTCCACATTGACTCTGTACCGTAACACCCTGTATATAGCCTCCACATTGACTCTGTACCGTAATACCCTGTATATAGCCTCCACATTGACTCTGTACCGTAACACCCTGTATATAGCCTCCACATTGACTCTGTACCGTAACACCCTGTATATAGCCTCCACATTGACTCTGTACCGTAACACCCTGTATATAGCCTCCACATTGACTCTGTACAGGTACCCCCTGTATATAGTCTCCACTTTGACTCTGTACCGGTACCTCCTGTATATAGCCTCCACATTGACTCTGTACCGTAACACCCTGTATATAGCCTCCACATTGACTCAGTACCGTAACACCCTGTATATAGCCTCCACATTGACTCTGTACCGTAACACCCTGTATATAGTCTCCACATTGACTCTGTACCGTAACACCCTGTATATAGCCTCCACATTGACTCTGTACCGTAACATCCTGTATATAGCCTCCACATTGACTCTGTACCGTAACACCCTGTATATAGCCTCCACATTGACTCTGTACCGTAACACCCTGTATATAGCCTCCACATTGACTCTGTACCGTAACACCCTGTATATAGCCTCCACATTGACTCTGTACAGGTACCCCCTGTATATAGTCTCCACATTGACTCTGTACAGGTACCCCCTGTATATAGCCTCCACATTGACTCTGTACCGGTACCTCCTGTATATAGCCTCCACATTGACTCTGTACCGTAACACCCTGTATATAGCCTCCACATTGACTCTGTACCGTAACACCCTGTATATAGCCTCCACATTTACTCTGTACCGTAACACCCTGTATATAGCCTCCACATTGACTCTGTACCGTAACACCCTGTATATAGCCTCCACATTGACTCTGTACCGTAATACCCTGTATATAGCCTCCACATTGACTCTGTACCGTAACACCCTGTATATAGTCTCCACATTGACTCTGTACCGTAACACCCTGTATATAGCCTCCACATTGACTCTGTACCGTAACACCCTGTATATAGCCTCCACATTGACTCTGTACCGGTACCCCCTGTATATAGTCTCCACATTGACTCTGTACCGTAACACCCTGTATATAGCCTCCACATTGACTCTGTACCGTAACACCCTGTATATAGCCTCCACATTGACTCTGTACCGTAACACCCTGTATATAGCCTCCACATTGACTCTGTACCGTAACACCCTGTATATAGTCTCCACATTGACTCTGTACCGTAACACCCTGTATATAGCCTCCACATTGACTCTGTACCGTAACACCCTGTATATAGCCTCCACATTGACTCTGTACCGTAACACCCTGTATATAGCCTCCACATTGACTCTGTACCGTAACACCCTGTATATAGCCTCCACATTGACTCTGTACCGTAACACCCTGTATATAGCCTCCACATTGACTCTGTACCGTAACACCCTGTATATAGCCTCCACATTGACTCTGTACCGTAACACCCTGTATATAGCCTCCACATTGACTCTGTACCGTAACACCCTGTATATAGCCTCCACATTGACTCTGTACCGTAACACCCTGTATATAGCCTCCACATTGACTCTGTACCGTAACACCCTGTATATAGCCTCCACATTGACTCTGTACCGTAATACCCTGTATATAGCCTCCACATTGACTCTGTACCGTAACACCCTGTATATAGCCTCCACACTGACTCTGTATCGGTACCCCCTGTATATAGCCTCCACATTGACTCTGTACCGTAACACCCTGTATATAGCCTCCACATTGACTCTGTACCGTAACACCCTGTATATAGCCTCCACATTGACTCTGTACCGTAACACCCTGTATATAGCCTCCACATTGACTCTGGACCGTAACACCCTGTATATAGCCTCCACATTGACTCTGTACCGTAACACCCTGTATATAGCCTCCACATTGACTCTGTACCGTAACACCCTGTATATAGCCTCCACATTGACTCTGTACCGTAACACCCTGTATATAGCCTCCACATTGACTCTGTACCGTAACACCCTGTATATAGCCTCCACATTGACTCTGTACCGTAACACCCTGTATATAGCCTCCACATTGACTCTGTACCGTAACACCCTGTATATAGCCTCCACATTGACTCTGTACCGTAATACCCTGTATATAGCCTCCACATTGACTCTGTACCGTAACACCCTGTATATAGCCTCCACATTGACTCTGTACCGTAACACCCTGTATATAGCCTCCACATTGACTCTGTACCGTAACACCCTGTATATAGCCTCCACATTGACTCTGTACCGTAACACCCTGTATATAGCCTCCACATTGACTCTGTACCGTAACACCCTGTATATAGCCTCCACATTGACTCAGTACCGTAACACCCTGTATATAGCCTCCACATTGACTCTGTACCGTAATACCCTGTATATAGCCTCCACATTGACTCAGTACCGTAATACCCTGTATATAGCCTCCACATTGACTCTGTACCGTAACACCCTGTATATAGCCTCCACATTGACTCTGTACCGTAACACCCTGTATATAGCCTCCACATTGACTCTGTACCGTAATACCCTGTATATAGCCTCCACATTGACTCAGTACCGTAATACCCTGTATATAGCCTCCACATTGACTCTGTACCGTAATACCCTGTATATAGCCTCCACATTGACTCTGTACCGTAACACCCTGTATATAGCCTCCACATTGACTCTGTACCGTAATACCCTGTATATAGCCTCCACATTGACTCAGTACCGTAATACCCTGTATATAGCCTCCACATTGACTCTGTACCGTAATACCCTGTATATAGCCTCCACATTGACTCAGTACCGTAATACCCTGTATATAGCCTCCACATTGACTCAGTACCGTAATACCCTGTATATAGCCTCCACATTGACTCAGTACCGTAATACCCTGTATATAGCCTCCACATTGACTCTGTACCGTAACACCCTGTATATAGCCTCCACATTGACTCTGTACCGTAACACCCTGTATATAGCCTCCACATTGACTCTGTACCGTAACACCCTGTATATAGCCTCCACATTGACTCTGTACCGTAACACCCTGTATATAGCCTCCACATTGACTCTGTACCGTAACACCCTGTATATAGCCTCCACATTGACTCTGTACCGTAATACCCTGTATATAGCCTCCACATTGACTCTGTACCGTAATACCCTGTATATAGCCTCCACATTGACTCTGTACCGTAACACCCTGTATATAGCCTCCACATTGACTCTGTACCGTAATACCCTGTATATAGCCTCCACATTGACTCTGTACCGTAACACCCTGTATATAGCCTCCACATTGACTCTGTACCGTAACACCCTGTATATAGCCTCCACATTGACTCTGTACCGTAACACCCTGTATATAGCCTCCACATTGACTCTGTACCGTAACACCCTGTATATAGCCTCCACATTGACTCAGTACCGTAACACCCTGTATATAGCCTCCACATTGACTCTGTACCGTAACACCCTGTATATAGCCTCCACATTGACTCTGTACCGTAACACCCTGTATATAGCCTCCACATTGACTCTGTACCGTAATACCCTGTATATAGCCTCCACATTGACTCTGTACCGTAACACCCTGTATATAGCCTCCACATTGACTCTGTACCGTAATACCCTGTATATAGCCTCCACATTGACTCTGTACCGTAACACCCTGTATATAGCCTCCACATTGACTCTGTACCGTAACACCCTGTATATAGCCTCCACATTGACTCTGTACCGTAATACCCTGTATATAGCCTCCACATTGACTCTGTACCGTAATACCCTGTATATAGCCTCCACATTGACTCTGTACCGTAACACCCTGTATATAGCCTCCACATTGACTGTACCGTAACACCCTGTATATAGCCTCCACATTGACTCTGTACCGTAACACCCTGTATATAGCCTCCACATTGACTCTGTACCGTAACACCCTGTATATAGCCTCCACATTGACTCTGTACCGTAACACCCTGTATATAGCCTCCACATTGACTCTGTACCGTAACACCCTGTATATAGCCTCCACATTGACTCTGTACCGTAACACCCTGTATATAGCCTCCACATTGACTCTGTACCGTAACACCCTGTATATAGCCTCCACATTGACTCTATACCGTAACACCCTGTATATAGCCTCCACATTGACTCTGTACCGTAACACCCTGTATATAGCCTCCACATTGACTCTGTACCGTAACACCCTGTATATAGTCTCCACATTGACTCTGTACCGTAACACCCTGTATATAGCCTCCACATTGACTCTGTACCGTAACACCCTGTATATAGCCTCCACATTGACTCTGTACCGGTACCCCCTGTATATAGTCTCCACATTGACTCTGTACCGTAACACCCTGTATATAGCCTCCACATTGACTCTGTACCGTAACACCCTGTATATAGCCTCCACATTGACTCTGTACCGTAACACCCTGTATATAGCCTCCACATTGACTCTGTACCGTAACACCCTGTATATAGTCTCCACATTGACTCTGTACCGTAACACCCTGTATATAGCCTCCACATTGACTCTGTACCGTAACACCCTGTATATAGCCTCCACATTGACTCTGTACCGTAACACCCTGTATATAGCCTCCACATTGACTCTGTACCGTAACACCCTGTATATAGCCTCCACATTGACTCTGTACCGTAACACCCTGTATATAGCCTCCACATTGACTCTGTACCGTAACACCCTGTATATAGCCTCCACATTGACTCTGTACCGTAACACCCTGTATATAGCCTCCACATTGACTCTGTACCGTAACACCCTGTATATAGCCTCCACATTGACTCTGTACCGTAACACCCTGTATATAGCCTCCACATTGACTCTGTACCGTAACACCCTGTATATAGCCTCCACATTGACTCTGTACCGTAATACCCTGTATATAGCCTCCACATTGACTCTGTACCGTAACACCCTGTATATAGCCTCCACACTGACTCTGTATCGGTACCCCCTGTATATAGCCTCCACATTGACTCTGTACCGTAACACCCTGTATATAGCCTCCACATTGACTCTGTACCGTAACACCCTGTATATAGCCTCCACATTGACTCTGTACCGTAACACCCTGTATATAGCCTCCACATTGACTCTGGACCGTAACACCCTGTATATAGCCTCCACATTGACTCTGTACCGTAACACCCTGTATATAGCCTCCACATTGACTCTGTACCGTAACACCCTGTATATAGCCTCCACATTGACTCTGTACCGTAACACCCTGTATATAGCCTCCACATTGACTCTGTACCGTAACACCCTGTATATAGCCTCCACATTGACTCTGTACCGTAACACCCTGTATATAGCCTCCACATTGACTCTGTACCGTAACACCCTGTATATAGCCTCCACATTGACTCTGTACCGTAATACCCTGTATATAGCCTCCACATTGACTCTGTACCGTAACACCCTGTATATAGCCTCCACATTGACTCTGTACCGTAACACCCTGTATATAGCCTCCACATTGACTCTGTACCGTAACACCCTGTATATAGCCTCCACATTGACTCTGTACCGTAACACCCTGTATATAGCCTCCACATTGACTCTGTACCGTAACACCCTGTATATAGCCTCCACATTGACTCAGTACCGTAACACCCTGTATATAGCCTCCACATTGACTCTGTACCGTAATACCCTGTATATAGCCTCCACATTGACTCAGTACCGTAATACCCTGTATATAGCCTCCACATTGACTCTGTACCGTAACACCCTGTATATAGCCTCCACATTGACTCTGTACCGTAACACCCTGTATATAGCCTCCACATTGACTCTGTACCGTAATACCCTGTATATAGCCTCCACATTGACTCAGTACCGTAATACCCTGTATATAGCCTCCACATTGACTCTGTACCGTAATACCCTGTATATAGCCTCCACATTGACTCTGTACCGTAACACCCTGTATATAGCCTCCACATTGACTCTGTACCGTAATACCCTGTATATAGCCTCCACATTGACTCAGTACCGTAATACCCTGTATATAGCCTCCACATTGACTCTGTACCGTAATACCCTGTATATAGCCTCCACATTGACTCAGTACCGTAATACCCTGTATATAGCCTCCACATTGACTCAGTACCGTAATACCCTGTATATAGCCTCCACATTGACTCAGTACCGTAATACCCTGTATATAGCCTCCACATTGACTCTGTACCGTAACACCCTGTATATAGCCTCCACATTGACTCTGTACCGTAACACCCTGTATATAGCCTCCACATTGACTCAGTACCGTAATACCCTGTATATAGCCTCCACATTGACTCAGTACCGTAATACCCTGTATATAGCCTCCACATTATTTCACTGCTGCTCTTTAATTATTTGTTGCTTTTTCATTCTTTTTCTGAACACGTTTCTCTTCTTAACATCTTGTAAATAAGATATATTAATATACAATTTGATTTGATTTGAGTTGGAGTTTGTGGTCTGTATATTTGATCATTTCATTGAGGATACCATCAACACCACAGGGATTTTTGGGGGGTTTGGAGGGTTTGGTATTTTGTCCTGTAGATCATTAAATGTAATTGGAGAATCCAGTGGGTTCTGGTCGTCTTTAATAGTTGATTCTAAGATTTATATTTGATCATTATGTTTTTGCTGGTTGTTGGTTGTTATCGGGCCAAAAAAAAAGATTGGAGAAGTGGTTTACCCAGACATCTCTGTTTTGGATAGTTATCTCTTCCTGTTTGTTTGTTTAGTGTTTTCCAATTTTTGCAGAAGTGGAAAGTCTTATCTTCCTCTCTCTCTAGCTTCCTCTTCCTCTCTCGCTCTCTCCCTCCCTACTCACTCACAGGGATATTGGTGTATTTATCTCTAGTATGGGCAGAGAGGAGTGAGACAGAGAGAGAGAGCAGAAGGGAAAGAGAGAAACGTAGAGAGAAATCTCTGAGACTCGGTGTTTACCATAAGTGTGGTGATTTGATTTCTAAACGTCTGTGGAGAATTTCATGTGGAAGCCAGTGATGTTCCCCTCTAATCTCTCTCTTCCTGTCTCTCCCTCTCCTCTATTCTCTCTCCCTGTCTCTCCCTCTCTCCTCTATTCTCTCTTCCTGTCTCTCCCTCTCCTCTATTCTCTCTTCCTGTCTCTCCCTCTCCTCTATTTTCTCTCTTCCTGTCTCTCCCTCTCTTCTCTATCTCTCTTCATCTCTCTCCCTCTCTTCTCTATTCTCTCTCTTCATATCTCTCCCTGTCCACTAATCTATCTCTCCCTGTCTCTCCCTCTCTCTATTCTCTCT
The DNA here is from genome assembly GCF_013265735.2 of Oncorhynchus mykiss. NCBI lineage: Eukaryota > Metazoa > Chordata > Actinopteri > Salmoniformes > Salmonidae > Oncorhynchus > Oncorhynchus mykiss. The sequence continues at coordinate 1,891,862 of NC_048582.1, read as the reverse complement.
GTCTCCATCTCTCCCTCTCTCTATTCTCTCTGTCTCCATCTCTCCCTCTCTCTATTCTCTCCCTCACTCTGTTCTCTCTGTCTCCATCTCTCCCTCACTCTGTTCTCTCTGTCTCCATCTCTCCCTCACTCTGTTCTCTCTGTCTCCATCTCTCCCTCACTCTGTTCTCTCTGTCTCCATCTCTCCCTCACTCTGTTCTCTCTGTCTCCATCTCTCCCTCACTCTGTTCTCTTTGTCTCCATCTCTCCCTCACTCTGTTCTCTTTGTCTCCATCTCTCCCTCACTCTGTTCTCTCTGTCTCCATCTCTCCCTCACTCTGTTCTCTCTGTCTCCATATCTCCCTCACTCTGTTCTCTCTGTCTCCATCTCTCCCTCACTCTGTTCTCTCTGTCTCCATCTCTCCCTCACTCTGTTCTCTCTGTCTCCATCTCTCCCTCACTCTGTTCTCTTTGTCTCCATCTCTCCCTCACTCTGTTCTCTTTGTCTCCATCTCTCCCTCACTCTGTTCTCTCTGTCTCCATCTCTCCCTCACTCTGTTCTCTCTGTCTCCATCTCTCCCTCACTCTGTTCTCTTTGTCTCCATCTCTCCCTCACTCTGTTCTCTTTGTCTCCCTCACTCCGTTCTCTCTCTCTTCCTGTCTCTCCCTCCAGTGCTTGTGAATGTGTCTGTAAACATGTCTCTGTGTATCAGCAAAGTGACTGAGAAGCTTAGCTACTGTAGACATCTCTGTGTCCCAAATGACACACCATGCCCTATATGGAGCACTACTTTTGGCCCGGGCTCTGGTTGAAAGTAGTGCACTAAAAACAGAATAGGGTATAATTTGGGAAACAACTCGTTCCTGTGCTCTCTCCTTTATCCATGTATGAGTATTAGAGTGTTAGAAATGGGACTGTAAAAAAGGACTTGTGACCATCTCAACAGCTTCCTGCTTTGTGTTCACATGATAATGAGACGTGTTCTAGATTAGTGTTTAGTGTCGGATAGGACATGATAATGAGACGTGTTCTAGATTAGTGTCAGCTAGGATGTGATAATGAGACGTGTTCTAGATTAGTGTTTAGTGTCGGATAGGACATGATAATGAGTCGTGTTCTAGATTAGTGTTTAGTGTCAGCTAGGACGTGATAATGAGTCATGTTCTAGATTAGTGTCAGCTAGGATGTGATAATGAGTCATGTTCTAGATTAGTGTCAGCTAGGATGTGATAATGAGTCATGTTCTAGATTAGTGTCAGCTAGGGTGTGATAATGAGTCATGTTCTAGATTAGTGTCAGCTAGGATGTGATAATGAGTCATGTTCTAGATTAGTGTCAGCTAGGACATGATAATGAGATGTGTTCTAGATTAGTGTCAGCTAGGATGTGATAATGAGTCATGTTCTAGATTAGTGTTTAGTGTCAGCTAGGACGTGATAATGAGTCATGTTCTGGATTAGTGTCAGCTAGGGTGTGATAATGAGTCATGTTCTAGATTAGTGTCAGCTAGGATGTGATAATGAGTTGTGTTCTAGATTAGTGTCAGATAGGACGTGATAATGAGACGTGTTCTAGATTAGTGTTTAGTGTCAGATAGGATGTGATAATGAGTCATGTTCTAGATTAGTGTCAGCTAGGACGTGATAATGAGTCATGTTCTAGATTAGTGTCAGATAGGACGTGATAATGAGTTGTGTTCTAGATTAGTGTCAGATAGGACGTGATAATGAGACGTGTTCTAGATTAGTGTCAGATAGGACGTGATAATGAGTCGTGTTCTAGATTAGTGTCAGATAGGACGTGATAATGAGTCGTGTTCTAGATTAGTGTTTAGTGTCAGCTAGGGTGTGATAATGAGTCATGCTCTAGATTAGTGTCAGCTAGGGTGTGATAATGAGTCATGTTCTAGATTAGTTTCAGCTAGGATGTGATAATGAGTCATGTTCTAGATTAGTGTCAGCTAGAATGTGATAATGAGTCATGTTCTAGATTAGTGTCAGCTAGGATGTGATAATGAGTCATGTTCTAGATTAGTGTCAGCTAGGATGTGATAATGAGTCATGTTCTAGATTAGTGTCAGCTAGGATGTGATAATGAGTCGTGTTCTAGAATCACACACACTGGTGACTGATTTGTCCCTGGTGTGAGTGGGTGTCTTCACCTTGAGCTGGTCTGAGGCAGCGCTGTGATTGGTGCAGGCAGCGCTGTGATTGATGCAGGCAGCGCTGTGATTGGTGCAGGCAGTGCTGTGCCTCAGGTCAAACACACACACAAACCAGATTATAATACAACACACCTCACTGGAGACTCAGAACCAGCAGAACCAGATCCAGTCCAACAGAGACACTGTGCTGCACCTTGGCATCTTCTGAGTACATGAAGCAACAAGGCATTGTTTAATCTTTCCTCTCTCTCTCTGTGTGTGTGTGTGTGTGTGTGTGTGTGTGTGTGTGTGTGTGTGTGTGTCTAGTCTCAGCGGAGTCCCTGGAGAAGAACCTAGTTCAGATGGAGAGACAGCTGGTCCAACTAGAGAGAGATCTGGACACCTTCTCCTCTCCTGACGACTCTGAAGATCTCTTCACTGCCAAGATGTCTATA
>NC_048582.1:1851785-1884285 GCF_013265735.2 Oncorhynchus mykiss | reverse complement strand
CCCTACCAGAGAGAGAGAGAGAGCATAGCCCCTACCAGAGAGAGAGAGAGCATACCCCCTACCAGAGAGAGAGAGTATAGCCCCTACCAGAGAGAGAGAGCATACCCCCTACCAGAGAGAGAGAATATAGCCCCTACCAGAGAGAGAGAGGGAGTATAGCCCCTACCAGAGAGAGACAGAGGGAGTATAGCCCCTACCAGAGAGAGAGAGGGAGTATAGCCCCTACCAGAGAGAGAGAGTATAGCCCCTACCAGAGAGAGAGAGTATAGCCCCTACCAGAGAGAGACAGAGGGAGTATAGCCCCTACCAGAGAGAGAGAGGGAGTATAGCCCCTACCAGAGAGAGACAGAGGGAGTATAGCCCCTACCAGAGAGAGAGAGGGAGTATAGCCCCTACCAGAGAGAGAGAGGGAGTATAGCCCCTACCAGAGAGAGAGAGGGAGTATAGCCCCTACCAGAGAGAGAGAGGGAGTATAGCCCCTACCAGAGAGAGAGAGGGAGTATAGCCCCTACCAGAGAGAGAGAGAGAGTATAGCCCCTACCAGAGAGAGAGAGAGAGGGAGTATAGCCCCTACCAGAGAGAGGGAGTATAGCCCCTACCAGAGAGAGGGAGTATAGCCCCTACCAGAGAGAGAGGGAGTATAGCCCCTACCAGAGAGAGAGAGGGAGTATAGCCCCTACCAGAGAGAGAGAGGGAGTATAGCCCCTACCAGAGAGAGAGAGAGAGTATAGCCCCTACCAGAGAGAGAGAGAGAGGGAGTATAGCCCCTACCAGAGAGAGACAGAGGGAGCATAGCCCCTACCAGAGAGAGAGAGGGAGCATAGCCCCTACCAGAGAGAGAGAGGGAGCATAGCCCCTACCAGAGAGAGAGAGGGAGTATAGCCCCTACCAGAGAGAGAGAGGGAGCATAGCCCCTACCAGAGAGAGAGAGGGAGTATAGCCCCTACCAGAGAGAGAGAGGGAGCATAGCCCCTACCAGAGAGAGAGAGGGAGTATAGCCCCTACCAGAGAGAGACAGAGGGAGTATAGCCCCTACCAGAGAGAGAGAGGGAGTATAGCCCCTACCAGAGAGAGAGAGAGGGAGTATAGCCCCTACCAGAGAGAGGGAGTATAGCCCCTACCAGAGAGAGAGGGAGTATAGCCCCTACCAGAGAGAGAGAGGGAGTATAGCCCCTACCAGAGAGAGAGAGGGAGCATAGCCCCTACCAGAGAGAGAGAGTATAGCCCCTACCAGAGAGAGACAGAGGGAGTATAGCCCCTACCAGAGAGAGACAGAGGGAGCATAGCCCCTACCAGAGAGAGACAGAGGGAGCATAGCCCCTACCAGAGAGAGACAGAGGGAGTATAGCCCCTACCAGAGAGAGAGAGGGAGTATAGCCCCTACCAGAGAGAGACAGAGAGAGTATAGCCCCTACCAGAGAGAGAGAGGGAGTATAGCCCCTACCAGAGAGAGAGAGGGAGCATAGCCCCTACCAGAGAGAGAGAGTATAGCCCCTACCAGAGAGAGACAGAGGGAGTATAGCCCCTACCAGAGAGAGACAGAGGGAGCATAGCCCCTACCAGAGAGAGAGAGGGAGTATAGCCCCTACCAGAGAGAGGGAGTATAGCCCCTACCAGAGAGAGAGAGGGAGTATAGCCCCTACCAGAGAGAGGGAGTATAGCCCCTACCAGAGAGAGGGAGTATAGCCCCTACCAGAGAGAGAGAGGGAGCATAGCCCCTACCAGAGAGAGGGAGTATAGCCCCTACCAGAGAGAGAGAGGGAGTATAGCCCCTACCAGAGAGAGAGAGGGAGTATAGCCCCTACCAGAGAGAGAGAGGGAGTATAGCCCCTACCAGAGAGAGAGAGCATAGCCCCTACCAGAGAGAGAGAGTATAGCCCCTACCAGAGAGAGACAGAGGGAGCATAGCCCCTACCAGAGAGAGACAGAGGGAGTATAGCCCCTACCAGAGAGAGACAGAGGGAGCATAGCCCCTACCAGAGAGAGACAGAGGGAGCATAGCCCCTACCAGAGAGAGACAGAGGGAGTATAGCCCCTACCAGAGAGAGACAGAGGGAGCATAGCCCCTACCAGAGAGAGACAGAGGGAGTATAGCCCCTACCAGAGAGAGAGAGAGAGGGAGTATAGCCCCTACCAGAGAGAGAGGGAGTATAGCCCCTACCAGAGAGAGAGAGGGAGCATAGCCCCTACCAGAGAGAGAGAGGGAGTATAGCCCCTACCAGAGAGAGAGAGGGAGCATAGCCCCTACCAGAGAGAGACAGAGGGAGTATAGCCCCTACCAGAGAGAGACAGAGGGAGTATAGCCCCTACCAGAGAGAGACAGAGGGAGTATAGCCCCTACCAGAGAGAGACAGAGGGAGTATAGCCCCTACCAGAGAGAGACAGAGGGAGTATAGCCCCTACCAGAGAGAGAGAGGGAGTATAGCCCCTACCAGAGAGAGAGAGGGAGTATAGCCCCTAACAGAGAGAGGGAGTATAGCCCCTACCAGAGAGAGACAGAGGGAGTATAGCCCCTACCAGAGAGAGAGAGGGAGTATAGCCCCTACCAGAGAGAGACAGAGGGAGTATAGCCCCTACCAGAGAGAGAGAGGGAGTATAGCCCCTACCAGAGAGAGAGAGGGAGCATAGCCCCTACCAGAGAGAGAGAGCATAGCCCCTACCAGAGAGAGAGAGTATAGCCCCTACCAGAGAGAGGGAGCATAGCCCCTACCAGACAGAGAGAGCATAGCCCCTACCAGAGAGAGACAGAGGGAGTATAGCCCCTACCAGAGAGAGAGAGTATAGCCCCTACCAGAGAGAGACAGAGGGAGCATAGCCCCTACCAGAGAGAGACAGAGGGAGCATAGCCCCTACCAGAGAGAGAGAGTATAGCCCCTACCAGAGAGAGACAGAGGGAGTATAGCCCCTACCAGAGAGAGACAGAGGGAGCATAGCCCCTACCAGAGAGAGACAGAGGGAGCATAGCCCCTACCAGAGAGAGGGAGCCCCTACCAGAGAGAGGGAGCATAGCCCCTACCAGAGACAGAGGGAGCATAGCCCCTACCAGAGAGAGAGAGGGAGCATAGCCCCTACCAGAGAGAGAGAGGGAGTATAGCCCCTACCAGAGAGAGACAGAGAGAGTATAGCCCCTACCAGAGAGAGACAGAGGGAGTATAGCCCCTACCAGAGAGAGAGAGGGAGTATAGCCCCTACCAGAGAGAGGGAGTATAGCCCCTACCAGAGAGAGAGAGTATAGCCCCTACCAGAGAGAGACAGAGGGAGTATAGCCCCTACCAGAGAGAGAGAGGGAGTATAGCCCCTACCAGAGAGAGGGAGCCCCTACCAGAGAGAGAGAGGGAGTATAGCCCCTACCAGAGAGAGAGAGTATAGCCCCTACCAGATAGAGGGAGTATAGCCCCTACCAGAGAGAGAGAGGGAGTATAGCCCCTACCAGAGAGAGGGAGCCCCTACCAGAGAGAGAGAGGGAGTATAGCCCCTACCAGAGAGAGAGAGTATAGCCCCTACCAGATAGAGGGAGTATAGCCCCTACCAGAGAGAGAGAGGGAGTATAGCCCCTACCAGAGAGAGGGAGCCCCTACCAGAGAGAGACAGAGGGAGTATAGCCCCTACCAGAGAGAGAGAGGGAGTATAGCCCCTACCAGAGAGAGGGAGCCCCTACCAGAGAGAGACAGAGGGAGTATAGCCCCTACCAGAGAGAGAGAGGGAGTATAGCCCCTACCAGAGAGAGGGAGCCCCTACCAGAGAGAGACAGAGGGAGTATAGCCCCTACCAGAGAGAGAGAGGGAGTATATCCCCTACCAGAGAGAGGGAGTATAGCCCCTACCAGAGAGAGAGAGGGAGTATAGCCCCTACCAGAGAGAGAGAGGGAGTATAGCCCCTACCAGAGAGAGGGAGCCCCTACCAGAGAGAGAGAGGGAGTATAGCCCCTACCAGATAGAGGGAGTATAGCCCCTACCAGAGAGAGAGGGAGTATAGCCCCTACCAGAGAGAGAGAGAGCATACCCCCTACCAGAGAGAGAGAGTATAGCCCCTACCAGAGAGAGAGAGCATACCCCCTACCAGAGAGAGAGAGTATAGCCCCTACCAGAGAGAGGGAGTATAGCCCCTACCAGAGAGAGAGAGCATAGCCCCTACCAGAGAGAGGGAGTATAGCCCCTACCAGAGAGAGGGAGTATAGCCCCTACCAGAGAGAGAGAGCATAGCCCCTACCAGAGAGAGAGGGAGTATAGCCCCTACCAGAGAGAGGGAGTATAGCCCCTACCAGAGAGAGGGAGTATAGCCCCTACCAGAGAGAGAGAGGGAGCATAGCCCCTACCAGAGAGAGGGAGTATACCCCCTACCAGAGAGAGAGGGAGTATAGCCCCTACCAGAGAGAGAGGGAGTATAGCCCCTACCAGAGAGAGGGAGTATAGCCCCTACCAGAGAGAGAGAGCATAGCCCCTACCAGAGAGAGGGAGTATACCCCCTACCAGAGAGAGGGAGTATAGCCCCTACCAGAGAGAGAGAGGGAGCATAGCCCCTACCAGAGAGAGGGAGTATACCCCCTACCAGAGAGAGGGAGTATAGCCCCTACCAGAGAGAGAGAGAGCATACCCCCTACCAGAGAGAGAGAGAGCATACCCCCTACCAGAGAGAGAGAGCATAGCCCCTACCAGAGAGAGAGAGGGAGTATAGCCCCTACCAGAGAGAGAGAGAGCATACCCCCTACCAGAGAGAGAGAGCATAGCCCCTACCAGAGAGAGGGAGGGAGCATAGCCCCTACCAGAGAGAGAGAGAGAGCATAGCCCCTACCAGAGAGAGAGAGGGGGAGTATAGCCCCTACCAGAGAGAGAGAGGGAGCATAGCCCCTACCAGAGAGAGAGAGCATACCCCCTACCAGAGAGAGAGAGTATAGCCCCTACCAGAGAGAGAGCATAGCCCCTACCAGAGAGAGAGAGAGCATACCCCCTACCAGAGAGAGAGAGCATAGCCCCTACCAGAGAGAGAGAGAGCATACCCCCTACCAGAGAGAGAGAGCATAGCCCCTACCAGAGAGAGAGCATAGCCCCTACCAGAGAGGGAGAGAGGGGGAGCATAGCCCCTACCAGAGAGAGAGAGAGGGGGAGCATAGCCCCTACCAGAGAGAGAGAGAGGGGGAGCATAGCCCCTACCAGAGAGAGAGAGAGCATACCCCCTACCAGAGAGAGAGAGAGCATACCCCCTACCAGAGAGAGAGAGCATAGCCCCTACCAGAGAGAGAGCATAGCCCCTACCAGAGAGGGAGAGGGGGCATAGCCCCTACCAGAGAGAGGGGGCATAGCCCCTACCAGAGAGAGAGCATAGCCCCTACCAGAGAGAGAGAGGGGGCATAGCCCCTACCAGAGAGAGAGATGGGGCATAGCCCCTACCAGAGAGAGGGAGCATAGCCCCTACTAGAGAGAGGGAGCATAGCCCCTACCAGAGAGAGGGAGCATAGCCCGTACCAGAGAGAGAGAGGGAGTATAGCCCCTACCAGAGAGAGAGAGCATACCCCCTACCAGAGAGAGAGGGAGCATAGCCCCTACCAGAGAGAGGGAGCATAGCCCCTACCAGAGAGAGAGAGGGGGAGCATAGCCCCTACCAGAGAGAGAGAGAGGGGGAGCATAGCCCCTACCAGAGAGAGAGAGGGGGAGCATAGCCCCTACCAGAGAGAGGGAGCATAGCCCCTACCAGAGAGAGGGAGCATAGGCCGTACCAGAAGTCTGTGAGAGCCAGAAATCTTGCTTGTTTGTAGGTGACCAAATACTTATTTTCCACCATAATTTGCAAATTAATGAATTAAAAATCCTACAATGTGATTTTCTGGATTTCTTTTCCTCATTTGGTCTGTCATAGTTGAAGTGTACCTATGATGAAAATTACAGGCCTCATCTTTTTAAGTGGGAGAACTTGCACAATTGGTGGCTGACTAAATACTGTTTTGCCCCACTGTATAGATATACACACACACATATATGTCAATACAGACAAACTCAAACACAAACACACACACAGAAACAGACATTTATATATATATACACACACACACACACACACGCTGATAACACGCACTAAGACATAGACAGCTACACACATTGGCAGCACACATACCCTCAGATAAACAGTCTCACACACACACACACACACGCTGATATTCGTCAGATCTGATTGGCTGTGTGTTGATGGCAGTTTAAGGCCTGCCCTCATTAAAGAGATTAGTGATTTAAGTCGACATCAAAGCTACTAGATATTAGCAACAATATTCCCAAGGAGAAATACGACACCGTCTCAGTCAACTGGGAGGGTGACCTTCTAGCTAGGATTAGGATCCATGGTGTTTTCTGACTCCAATGAGTTTAGGGCGTTTCGTTGATTTATCTTGGTGTGTGTGTGTGTGTGTGTGTGTGTGTGTGTGTGTGTGTGTCTCAGTAATCAGAAGTACGGAAAACACCCACTTCTAAAAAGCTTAAATATTAACAAATATAAATATTCATTTTATACTAAACCCCATTTCCCCCAACATAAAACATGTGACTTCGGTTTTACAAACAGAATTATGGTCACAACTATGTTACTACGCTCTACTACCCAGAGTACACTGTGTTACTACGGTCTGTACTCAGAGTACACTGTGTTACTACGGTCTACTACCCAGAGTACACTGTTTTCAACTCATGTTTGTCAGTGAGGAGAGTGGTTTCTGGTAGTTTCTCAGGGTGGGGATTATGTGGAGAGAGCTGGGGGGAGGCGGAGGAAGAGATTTAGTAGCAGGGGTGAGGAAGAGATTTAGTAGCAGGGGTGAGGAGGAGCAAGAGATTTAGTAGCAGGGGTGAGGAAGAGGAAGAGATTTAGTAGCAGGGGTGAGGAAGAGGAAGAGATTTAGTAGCAGGGGTGAGGAAGAGGAAGAGATTTAGTAGCAGGGGTGAGGAAGAGATTTAGTAGCAGGGGTGAGGAAGAGGAAGAGATTTAGTAGCAGGGGTGAGGAAGAGGAAGAGATTTAGTAGCAGGGGTGAGGAAGAGATTTAGTAGCAGGGGTGAGGAAGAGGAAGAGATTTAGTAGCAGGGGGAGTAGGAGGAAGATATATAGTAGCAGTGGTGAGAAAGAGGAAGAGATTTAGCAGCAGGGGTGAGGAAGAGATTTAGTAGCAGGGGTGAGGAAGAGGAAGAGATTTAGTAGCAGGGGTGAGGAAGAGGAAGATATTTAGTAGCAGGGGTGAGGAAGAGGAAGATATTTAGTAGCAGGGGTGAGGAAGATGAAGATATTTAGTAGCAGGGGTGAGGAAGAGGAAGATATTTAGCAGCAGGGGTGAGGAAGAGGAAGATATTTAGTAGCAGGGGTGAGGAAGATATTTAGTAGCAGGGGTGAGGAAGATGAAGATATTTAGTAGCAGGGGTGAGGAAGAGGAAGATATTTAGTAGCAGGGGTGAGGAAGAGGAAGATATTTAGTAGCAGGGGTGAGGAAGATGAAGATATTTAGTAGCAGGGGTGAGGAAGAGGAAGATATTTAGTAGCAGGGGTGAGGAAGATATTTAGTAGCAGGGGTGAGGAAGAGGAAGAGATGTATGTGTAAAATGACTGGGCATTCTTCTAGTTATTTTTCTTCTTTTGCGGGGTTGAGGGAGTCGCGGGTGACGACCTCGTGAAGCTGGTTGAGAGAATGCAGAGAGTGTTGGAAAACCATTCCTCATGAAGCTGGTTGAGGGAATGCAGAGAGTGTTGGAAAACCATTCCTCATGAAGCTGGTTGAGAGAATGCAGAGAGTGTTGGAAAACCATTCCTCGTGAAGCTGGTTGAGAGAATGCAGAGAGTGTTGGAAAACCATTCCTCATGAAGCTGGTTGAGAGAATGCAGAGAGTGTTGGAAAACCATTCCTCATGAAGCTGGTTGAGAGAATGCAGAGTGTTGGAAAACCATTCCTCATGAAGCTGGTTGAGAGAATGCAGAGAGTGTTGGAAAACCATTCCTCATGAAGCTGGTTGAGAGAATGCAGAGAGTGTTGGAAAACCATTCCTCATGAAGCTGGTTGAGAGAATGCAGAGAGTGTTGGGAAAACCATTCCTCATGAAGCTGGTTGAGAGAATGCAGAGAGTGTTGGAAAACCATTCCTCATGAAGCTGGTTGAGAGAATGCAGAGAGTGTGCAAAGATGTCATCAAGGCAAAGGGTGGCTACTTTGAAAAAATCTCAAATATAAAATATATATTTTATTTGTTTAACACTTTTTTTTTGGTTACTACATGATTCCATATGTGTTATTTCATAGTTTTGATGTCTTCACTATTATTTTACAATGTAGAAAATAGTAAAAAAAATATATAGAAAAGTCCTTGAATGTGTAGGTGTGTCCAAACTGTTGACTGGTACTGTACATCAGAGGAGGCTGGTGGGAGGAGCTATAGGAGGACGGGCTCATTGTCATGTCTGGAATGGAATCAATGGACCTTAGGTGTTAGGAGTAAGGACACACACCAGAGGAGGCTGGTGGTAGGAGCTATAGGAGGACAGGCTCATTGTCATGTCTGTGAACCACGTGTTTGACTCCGTTCCTTTTGATTCCGTTCCAGACGTTACAAAGAGCCCATCCTCCTATAGCTCCTCCCACCAGCCTTTATATATATTGAGGAGGGGTGTGACTTTGATAAGGGGATGGGTGAGGAGGAGGGGTGTGACTTTGACTAGGGGAGGGGTGTGACTTTGATAAGGGGATGGGTGAGGAGGAGGGGTGTGACTTTGACTAGGTTAGGGGTGTGAAAATGACTAGGGGAGGGGTGAGGAGGAGGGGTATGACTTTGACTAGGGGAGGGGTGTGACTTTGACAAGAGGATGGGTGAGGAGGAGGGGTGTGACTTTGACTAGAGGAGGGGTGTGAAAATGACTAGGGGAGGGGTGAGGAGGAGGGGTATGACTTTGACTAGGGGAGGGGTGTGACTTTGACAAGGGGAGGGGTGTGACTTTGACTAGGGGAGGGGTGAGGAGGAGGGGTGTAACTTTGACTAGGGGAGGTGTGTACTTTGACAAGTGGAGGGGTGTGACTTTGACTAGGGGAGGGGTGTGACTGACTAGGGGATGGGTGAGGAGGAGGAGGGGTGTGACTTTGACTAGGGGAGGGGTGTGACTGACTAGGGGATGGGTGAGGAGGAGGGGTGTGACTTTGACTAGGGGATGGGTGAGGAGGAGGGGTGTGACTTTGACTAGGGGATGGGTGAGGAGGAGAGGAGGAGGGGTGTTTTAAAGCTGGTTTGTCTCACAATTATCTCTGAGTGAGTGGCGTGTTGCTGACATTTTCAATTGTGCGTGTCTGTCTTTGAATCAATCAGCCTGTCTGTGTGTGTGTGTGTGTGTGTGTGTGTGTGTGTGTGTGTGTGTGTGTGTGTGTGTGTGTGATTGTTTGCTCGGGCCATGCTTGGTTGACTCCAGGCTGTTGTGTGTGTGTGTGTGTGTGTGCTTGGTTGACTCCAGGCCGTTGTGTGTGTGTGTGTGTGTGTGTGTGCTTGGTTGACTCCAGGCCGTTGTGTGTGTGTGTGTGTGTGTGTGTGTTGGTTGACTCCAGGCCGTTGGACGGATGTGCTCCGTTGCTGTTCTCCTCACATTTTCATCCTTCCTGTGCCTTCAACCCTGAACCCTCCTTCCTGTGCCTTCAACCCTGACCCCTCCTTCCTGTGCCTTCAACCCTGACCCCTCCTTCCTGTGCCTTCAACCCTGACCCCTCCTTCCTGTGCCTTCAACCCTGACCCCTCCTTCCTGTGCCTTCAACCCTGACCCCTCCTTCCTGTGCCTTCAACCCTGACCCCTCCTTCCTGTGTCTTCAACCCTGACCCCTCCAACTGTTCTCCTCACATTGTCATCCTTCCTGTGCCTTCAACCCTGACCCCTCCAACTGTTCTCCTCACATGTTCATCCTTCCTGTGCCTTCAACTCTGACCCCTCCAACTGTTCTCCTCACATGTTCATCCTTCCTGTGCCTTCAACCCTGACCCCTCCAACTGTTCTCCTCAAATATACAAGACTACCTCCTATTGATTCTATCTCCCTCCTCCTCTCCTCCTCCTCCTCCTCTCCCTGATCATCCTCCTCCTCCCTCTCCTCCTCCTCATTTCCCTCCTCTTCCTCCTCCTCTTCCTCCTCCTCTTCCTCCTCCTCTCCCTCCTCCTCTCCCTCCTCTTCCTCCTCCTCTTCCTCCCCCTCTCCTCCTCCTCTTCCTCCTCCTCTGCCTCCTTTGTTCCTGTGTGGCTGATCACCTCGCTGCACATGCTCGTGTGTGTGTGTGTGTGTGTGTCCGTGTGTGTGTCCGTGTGTGTAAATAGAGAAGAACACCAGAACACACTCCTGGTCACTCCTCGTCCTCAGAGAGAGAGAGAGAGATGTGTATTGAACTCTAGTAGTTCACCCTCTTCGTTCTCAGAGAGAGAGAGAGAGAGAGATGTGTATTGAACTCTCTAGTAGTTCACCCTCTTCGTCCTCAGAGAGAGAGAGAGAGATGTGTATTGAACTCTCTAGTAGTTCACCCTCTTCGTCCTCAGAGAGAGAGAGATGTGTATTGAACTCTCTAGTAGTTCCCCCTCTTCGTCCTCAGAGAGAGAGAGAGATGTGTATTGACCTCTCTAGTAGTTCCCCCTCCTCGTCCTCAGAGAGAGAGAGAGATGTGTATTGAACTCTCTAGTAGTTCACCCTCTTCGTCCTCAGAGAGAGAGAGATGTGTATTGAACTCTCTAGTAGTTCCCCCTCCTCGTCCTCAGAGAGAGAGAGAGATGTGTATTGAACTCTCTAGTAGTTCACCCTCTTCGTCCTCAGAGAGAGAGAGATGTGTATTGAACTCTCTAGTAGTTCACCCTCTTCGTCCTCAGAGAGAGAGAGATGTGTATTGAACTCTCTAGTAGTTCCCCCTCTTCGTCCTCAGAGAGAGAGAGAGAGATGTGTATTGAACTCTAGTAGTTCCCCCTCCTCGTCCTCAGAGAGAGAGAGATGTGTATTGACCTCTCTAGTAGGTCACCCTCCTCGTCCTCATCTCAGTCTGTCTCCAGAACTGGCTCTTTATCTTCATAATGTTGTACCTAAACAAGTCATTACCCTTCATAACACACAAGATTATAAAATAATACACACAATATTATAAAATAATACACACAATAAAACACACAATATTATAACATAATACACACAATATTATAAAATAATACACACAATAAAACACACAATATTATAACATAATACACACAATAAAACACACAATATTATAACATAATACACACAATAAAAAGACAGAGATACAGTCAACAACAACATACAGTCAACAACAACATACAGTCAACAACAATATACAGTCAACAACAACATACAGTCAACAACAATATACAGTCAACAACAACATACAGTCAACAACAACATACAGTCAACAACAATATACAGTCAACAACAATATACAGTCAACAACAACATACAGTCAACAACAATATACAGTCAACAACAACATACAGTCAACAACAACATACAGTCAACAACAACATACAGTCAACAACAATATACAGTCAACAACAACATACAGTCAACAACAATATACAGTCAACAACAACATACAGTCAACAACAACATACAGTCAACAACAATATACAGTCAACAACAATATACAGTCAACAACAATATACAGTCAACAACAACATACAGTCAACAACAATATACAGTCAACAACAATATACAGTCAACAACAACATACAGTCAACAACAATATACAGTCAACAACAACATACAGTCAACAACAGTCAACAACAACATACAGTCAACAACAATATACAGTCAACAACAATATACAGTCAACAACAACATACAGTCAACGACAATATACAGTCAACAACAATATACAGTCAACAACAATATACAGTCAACAACAACATACAGTCAACAACAATATACAGTCAACAACAACATACAGTCAACGACAATATACAGTCAACGACAATATACAGTCAACAACAATATACAGTCAACAACAACATACAGTCAACAACAATATACAGTCAACAACAATATACAGTCAACAACAACATACAGTCAACAACAACATACAGTCAACAACAATATACAGTCAACAACAACATACAGTCAACAACAACATACAGTCAACAACAATATACAGTCAACAACAACATACAGTCAACAACAACATACAGTCAACAACAATATACAGTCAACAACAATATACAGTCAACAACAACATACAGTCAACAACAACATACAGTCAACAACAATATACAGTCAACAACAATATACAGTCAACAACAATATACAGTCAACAACAACATACAGTCAACAACAATATACAGTCAACAACAATATACAGTCAACAACAACATACAGTCAACAACAATATACAGTCAACAACAATATACAGTCAACAACAACATACAGTCAACAACAACATACAGTCAACAACAATATACAGTCAACAACAATATACAGTCAACAACAACATACAGTCAACAACAACATACAGTCAACAACAATATACAGTCAACAACAACATACAGTCAACAACAATATACAGTCAACAACAACATACAGTCAACAACAATATACAGTCAACAACAACATACAGTCAACAACAACATGCAGTCAACAACAACATGCAGTCAACAACAACATGCAGTCAACAACAATATACAGTCAACAACAACATACAGTCAACAACAACATACAGTCAACAACAACATACAGTCAACAACAATATACAGTCAACAACAACATACAGTCAACAACAATATACAGTCAACAACAATATACAGTCAACAACAACATGCAGTCAACAACAACATGCAGTCAACAACAACATGCAGTCAACAACAACATACAGTCAACAACAATATACAGTCAACAACAATATACAGTCAACAACAACAAACAGTCAACAACTCTGTCTCTCTCTCTGTCTCTCTCTCTGTCTCTCTCTCTCTCTCTCTCTCTCCCTCTGTCTCTCTCTGTCTCTCTCTCTCTCTCTCTGTCTCTGTCTCTCTGTCTGTCTCTCTCTCTGTCTCTCTCTCTGTCTCTCTCTCTCTCTCTCTCTCTCTCTCTCTCTCTGTCTCTCTCTCTCTCTCTGTCTCTCTCTCTCTCTCTCTCTCTCTCTCTCTCTCTCTTTCTGTCTCTCTCTGTCTCTCGCGCCCTCTCTCTCTCTCTCTGTCTCTCTGTCCCTCTCTCTCTCCCTCTCTCTCTCCCTCTCTCTCTCCCTCTCTGCTATGGAATTGTAAAATAGAGGATCCACTGTCTCCAGTCCTGTTTCAGCCTTAACCCTCGACCTTCACAGCTTCTCCACGTCGGCCAGAGAGCAGTACCAGAAGCTGATGATCATGCACGGCAACATGGGAACCCTCTATCAGAACATGCTGGACTACTTCGCTATGGACTCCAAGAAGACGTCCGTGGAGGAATTATTCACAGACCTCAGCAACTTCAGAACCATGTTCCTGGTGAGTGGAGATCTGTCAGTCTGTCTGTCCATATCAACTAACTGAACCATGTTCCTGGTGAGTGGAGATCTGTCAGTCTGTCTGTCCATATCAACTAACTGTAATCTGTCTCCATATCAACTAACTGTAATCTGTCTCCATATCAACTAACTGTAATCTGTCTCCATATCAACTAACTGTAATCTGTCTCCATATCAACTAACTGTAATCTGTCTCCATATCAACTAACTGTAATCTGTCTCCATATCAACTAACTGTAATCTGTCTCCATATCAACTAACTGTAATCTGTCTCCATATCAACTAACTGTAATCTGTCTCCATATCAACTAACTGTAATCTGTCTCCATATCAACTAACTGTAATCTGTCTCCATATCAACTAACTGTAATCTGTCTCCATATCAACTAACTGTAATCTGTCTCCATATCAACTAACTGTAATCTGTCTCCATATCA
Organism: Oncorhynchus mykiss; assembly: GCF_013265735.2. Lineage (NCBI taxonomy): Eukaryota > Metazoa > Chordata > Actinopteri > Salmoniformes > Salmonidae > Oncorhynchus > Oncorhynchus mykiss. The sequence continues at coordinate 1,870,377 of NC_048582.1, read as the reverse complement.
ACTAACTGTAATCTGTCTCCATATCAACTAACTGTAATCTGTCTCCATATCAACTAACTGAACCATGTTCCTGGTGAGTGGAGATCTGTCAGTCTGTCTGTCCATATCAACTAACTGTAATCTGTCTCCATATCAACTAACTGTAATCTGTCTCCATATCAACTAACTGTAATCTGTCTCCATATCAACTAACTGTAATCTGTCTCCATATCAACTAACTGAACCATGTTCCTGGTGAGTGGAGATCTGTCAGTCTGTCTGTCCATATCAACTAACTGTAATCTGTCTCCATATCAACTAACTGTAATCTGTCTCCATATCAACTAACTGTAATCTGTCTCCATATCAACTAACTGTAATCTGTCTCCATATCAACTAACTGTAATCTGTCTCCATATCAACTAACTGTAATCTGTCTCCATATCAACTAACTGTAATCTGTCTCCATATCAACTAACTGTAATCTGTCTCCATATCAACTAACTGTAATCTGTCTCCATATCAACTAACTGTAATCTGTCTCCATATCAACTAACTGTAATCTGTCTCCATATCAACTAACTGTAATCTGTCTCCATATCAACTAACTGTAATCTGTCTCCATATCAACTAACTGTAATCTGTCTCCATATCAACTAACTGTAATCTGTCTCCATATCAACTAACTGTAATCTGTCTCCATATCAACTAACTGTAATCTGTCTCCATATCAACTAACTGTAATCTGTCTCCATATCAACTAACTGTAATCTGTCTCCATATCAACTAACTGTAATCTGTCTCCATATCAACTAACTGTAATCTGTCTCCATATCAACTAACTGTAATCTGTCTCCATATCAACTAACTGTAATCTGTCTCCATATCAACTAACTGTAATCTGTCTCCATATCAACTAACTGTAATCTGTCTCCATATCAACTAACTGTAATCTGTCTCCATATCAACTAACTGTAATCTGTCTCCATATCAACTAACTGTAATCTGTCTCCATATCAACTAACTGTAATCTGTCTCCATATCAACTAACTGTAATCTGTCTCCATATCAACTAACTGTAATCTGTCTCCATATCAACTAACTGTAATCTGTCTCCATATCAACTAACTGTAATCTGTCTCCATATCAACTAACTGTAATCTGTCTCCATATCAACTAACTGTAATCTGTCTCCATATCAACTAACTGTAATCTGTCTCCATATCAACTAACTGTAATCTGTCTCCATATCAACTAACTGTAATCTGTCTCCATATCAACTAACTGTAATCTGTCTCCATATCAACTAACTGTAATCTGTCTCCATATCAACTAACTGTAATCTGTCTCCATATCAACTAACTGTAATCTGTCTCCATATCAACTAACTGTAATCTGTCTCCATATCAACTAACTGTAATCTGTCTCCATATCAACTAACTGTAATCTGTCTCCATATCAACTAACTGTAATCTGTCTCCATATCAACTAACTGTAATCTGTCTCCATATCAACTAACTGTAATCTGTCTCCATATCAACTAACTGTAATCTGTCTCCATATCAACTAACTGTAATCTGTCTCCATATCAACTAACTGAACCATGTTCCTGGTGAGTGGAGATCTGTCAGTCTGTCTGTCCATATCAACTAACTGTAATCTGTCTCCATATCAACTAACTGTAATCTGTCTCCATATCAACTAACTGTAATCTGTCTCCATATCAACTAACTGTAATCTGTCTCCATATCAACTAACTGAACCATGTTCCTGGTGAGTGGAGATCTGTCAGTCTGTCTGTCCATATCAACTAACTGTAATCTGTCTCCATATCAACTAACTGTAATCTGTCTCCATATCAACTAACTGTAATCTGTCTCCATATCAACTAACTGTAATCTGTCTCCATATCAAATAACTGTAATCAAGGTGTTAGCCTCGCAGTAATCTGACAGAAGAGAGGCAGGCTCTCTCTCTCTCTCTTTCTATCTGTGTCTCTTTCTCTCTCCTCCCTCTCTTTCTCTTTCTCTCTCTTTCTCTCTGTCTCTCTCTCTCTCTCTCTCTCTCTCTCTCTTGAAATACCAAGTTATTTTCTACTTGACTGCTACGATGAGACAAATCTCATTGCTTTTATTATTTTAAATGATTTCATAATTGAAACGTTGTAATTTGGTGAATTAACCTGCGTGGTACTGAATCTTAAGCCTCTCTACTCCCTTCGACTACGCTCCTCTCGTTTCTCAATCCCATGAGCCTCTTGTGTTCTACCACGGTCTCTTTCTACTGTCAGCTTCTCTCCTCGGGGGGGGGGGGGACGTGTTGTTAAATTTGCCGGGTTGTTTTTGCTTCATGTTGATAAGACAGGTGTGTCTCTCACCTCTGCTTGTTATTTTACAGAGATGTTATAAAAATTAAATTAAAAATACATTAAAATTAATTAAATTATTATAAAAATTCTTTATTTTTATTAAATTGATTTTATTAAAATTCCAGCTAATAACATACAGTTGATGTCGGGAAGTTTACATGCACCTTAGCCAAATACATTTAAACTCAGTGTTTCACAATTCCTGACATTTCATCCTTGTAAAAAATTCCCTGTTTTAGGTCAGTTTAGGATCATCACTTTATTTTAATTAGGAATGTGAAATGTCAGAATAATCGTAGAGAGAATTATTTATTTCAGCTTTTATTTCTTTCATCGTATTCCCAGTGGGTCAGAAGTTTACATAAACTCAATTAGTATTTGGTAGCATTGCCTTTTTTCTCCAAACATAACGATGGTCATTATGGCCAAACAGTTCTATTTTTGTTTCATCAGACCAGAGGACATTTCTCCAAAAAGTACGATCTTTGTCCCCATGTGCAGTTGCAAACCGTAGTCTGGCTTTTTTATGGTGGTTTTGGAGCAGTGGCTTCTCCCTTGCTGAGTGTCCTTTCAGGTCATGTCGATATAGGACTCGTTATACTGTGGATATAGATACTTTTGTACCTGTTTCCTCCAGTATCTTCACCAGGTCCTTTGCTGTTGTTCTGGGATTGATTTGCACTTTTCGCACAAAAGTACGTTCATCTCTAGGAGACAGAACGCGTCTCCTTCCTGAGCGGTATGACGGCTGTTTTTCTGAAGTCTTGGCTGATTTCTTTAGATTTTCCCATGATGTCAAGCAAAGAGGCACTGAGTTTGAAGGTAGGCCTTGAAATACATCCACAGGTACACCTCCAATTGACTCAAATCAGAAGCTTCTAAAGCCATGACATCATTTTCTGGAATTTTCCAAGCTGTTTAAAGGCACAGTCAAGTTAATGTATGTAAACTTCTGACCCACTGGAATTGTGATACAGTGAATTATAAGTGAAATAATCTGTCTGTAAACAATTGTTGGAAAAATTACTTGTGCCATGTACAAAGTAGATGTCCTAACCGACTTTCCTAAACTATATTTTGTTAACAAGAAATTTGTGGAGTGGTTGAAAAACTAGTGTTAATGACTCCAACCTAAGTGTATGTAAACTAGTTTTAATGACTCCAACCTAAGTGTGTGTAAACTAGTGTTAATGACTCCAACCTAAGTGTATGTAAACTAGTTCTAATGACTCCAACCTAAGTGTATGTAAACTAGTTTTAATGACTCCAACCTGAGTGTGTGTAAACTAGTTTTAATGACTCCAACCTAAGTGTGTGTAAACTAGTTCTAATGACTCCAACCTAAGTGTATGTAAACTAGTTTTAATGACTCCAACCTAAGTGTATGTAAACTAGTTTTAATGACTCCAACCTAAGTGTGTGTAAACTAGTTTTAATGGCTCCAACCTAAGTGTATGTAAACTAGTTTTAATGACTCCAACCTAAGTGTGTGTAAACTAGTTTTAATGACTCCAACCTAAGTGTGTGTAAACTAGTTCTAATGACTCCAACCTAAGTGTATGTAAACTAGTTTTAATGACTCCAACCTAAGTGGATGTAAACTAGTTTTAATGACTCCAACCTAAGTGGATGTAAACTAGTTTTAATGACTCCAACCTAAGTGGATGTAAACTAGTTTTAATGACTCCACCCTAAGTGTATGTAAACTAGTTTTAATGACTCCACCCTAAGTGTATGTAAAGTAGTTTTAATGACTCCAACCTAAGTGTATGTAAACTAGTTTTAATGACTCCAACCTAAGTGTATGTAAACTAGTTTTAATGACTCCAACCTAAGTGTATGTAAACTAGTTTTAATGACTCCACCCTAAGTGTATGTAAAATAGTTTTAATGACTCCAACCTAAGTGGACGTAAACTAGTTTTAATGACTCCAACCTAAGTGTATGTAAACTAGTTTTAATGACTCCACTCTAAGTGTATGTCAACTAGTTCTAATGACTCCACCCTAAGTGTATGTAGACTAGTTCTAATGACTCCAACCTAAGTGGACGTAAACTAGTTTTAATGACTCCAACCTAAGTGTATGTAAACTAGTTTTAATGACTCCAACCTAAGTGTGTGTAAACTAGTTTTAATGACTCCAATCTAAGTGTATGTAAACTAGTGTTAATGACTCCAATCTAAGTGTATGTAAACTAGTTTTAATGACTCCACTCTAAGTGTATGTAAACTAGTTTTAATGACTCCAACCTAAGTGGACGTAAACTAGTTTTAATGACTCCAACCTAAGTGTATGTAAACTAGTTTTAATGACTCCACCCTAAGTGTATGTAAACTAGTTTTAATGACTCCAACCTAAGTGGACGTAAACTAGTTTTAATGACTCCAACCTAAGTGTATGTAAACTAGTTTTAATGACTCCACTCTAAGTGTATGTAAACTAGTTTTAATGACTCCAACCTAAGTGTATGTAAACTAGTTTTAATGACTCCAACCTAAGTGTATGTAAACTAGTTGTAATGACTCCACTCTAAGTGTATGTAAACTAGTTGTAATGACTCCAACCTAAGTGTATGTAAACTAGTTTTAATGACTCCAACCTAAGTGTATGTAAACTAGTTTTAATGACTCCAACCTAAGTGTATGTCAACTAGTTCTAATGACTCCACCCTAAGTGTATGTAGACTAGTTCTAATGACTCCAACCTAAGTGGATGTAAACTAGTTTTAATGACTCCAACCTAAGTGTATGTAGACTAGTTTTAATGACTCCAACCTAAGTGTATGTAAACTAGTTTTAATGACTCCAACCTAAGTGGACGTAAACTAGTTTTAATGACTCCAACCTAAGTGTATGTAAACTAGTTTTAATGACTCCAACCTAAGTGTGTGTAAACTAGTTTTAATGACTCCAATCTAAGTGTATGTAAACTAGTGTTAATGACTCCAATCTAAGTGTATGTAAACTAGTTTTAATGACTCCACTCTAAGTGTATGTAAACTAGTTTTAATGACTCCAACCTAAGTGTATGTAAACTAGTTTTAATGACTCCAACCTAAGTGTATGTAAACTAGTTTTAATGACTCCAACCTAAGTGTATGTAGACTAGTTCTAATGACTCCAACCTAAGTAGATGTAAACTAGTTTTAATGACTCCAACCTAAGTGTATGTAGACTAGTTTTAATGACTCCAACCTAAGTGTATGTAAACTAGTTTTAATGACTCCAACCTAAGTGTATGTAAACTAGTTTTAATGACTCCAACCTAAGTGGATGTAAACTAGTTCTAATGACTCCAACCTAAGTGTATGTAAACTAGTTATAATGACTCCAACCTAAGTGGATGTAAACTAGTTTTAATGACTCCAACCTAAGTGGATGTAAACTAGTTCTAATGACTCCAACCTAAGTGTATGTAAACTAGTTCTAATGACTCCAGCCTAAGTGTATGTAAACTAGTTTTAATGACTCCAACCTAAGTGTGTGTAAACTAGTTTTAATGACTCCAACCTAAGTGTATGTAGACTAGTTTTAATGACTCCACCCTAAGTGTATGTAAACTAGTTTTAATGACTCCAACCTAAGTGTATGTAAACTAGTGTTAATGACTCCACCCTAAGTGTATGTAAACTAGTTTTAATGACTCCACCCTAAGTGTATGTAAACTAGTGTTAATGACTCCACCCTAAGTGTATGTAAACTAGTTTTAATGACTCCAACCTAAGTGTATGTAAACTAGTTTTAATGACTCCACCCTAAGTGTATGTAAACTAGTTTTAATGACTCCAACCTAAGTGTATGTAAACTAGTTTTAATGACTCCAACCTAAGTGTATGTAAACTAGTTTTAATGACTCCAACCTAAGTGTATGTAAACTAGTTTTAATGACTCCAACCTAAGTGGATGTAAACTTCCGACTTCAACAGTAGATGTTTCATTCCAACTGGGTTTGTCAGGAGACATGATCATTTAGCTGCTCTGAGGAAGTAATCAATGTACCTCTGAAGACACATCGTCCTCCTCGGGAAGATACATCTTCCTCCTCTGAAGACACATCTTCCTCCTCGGGAGACATGATCATTTAGCTGCTCTGAGCGTCTGTCAACAACTATAAGATGGACAGAATAGCGATGAGGAAGGGTTATGTTTGCTAGACGTTTGGAAAATGACCCGTTGAATTGAGCTGCAAAGTGCTGACATCCATCAACGGCACCTGGGAGAAAACCACCTGATGATATAGCCAGTCCACGTTGACAGTGATAGACAACCACCTTATAATATAGCCAGTCCACGTTCACAGTGATAGACAACCACCTGATAATATAGCCAGTTCACGTTCACAGTGATAGACAACCACCTGATAATATAGCCAGTCCACGTTCACAGTGATAGACAACCACCTGATAATATAGCCAGTCCACGTTCACATACTCCTCTCTCTCTCTCTCTCTCTCTCTCTCTCTCTTTTTTCTCTCTCTCTCTCTCTCTCTCTCTCTCTCTCTCTCTCTCTCTCTCTCTCTCTCTCTCTCTCTCTCTCTCTCTCTTTGTCTCTCTCTCTCTTTGTCTCTCTCTCTCTACACTCTCTCTCTCTCTGTCTATTCCTCTCCTCCCATTCTTCCTACCTCTCCCTCAGTCTCTCTTTCTCTCTCTCTATATCCCTCTATTTGTCTCTCTCTCTCTCTCTCTCTCTGTCTATTCCTCTCCTCCCATTCTTCCTACCTCAGTCTCTCTCTCTTAGGGAGAGAGGGAGTGAGGGTGGAGTAGTGGTGAAGGAGACAGATGGAGTAGTGGTGAAGGAGACAGATGGAGTAGTGGTGAAGGAGACAGATGGAGTAGTGGTGAAGGAGACAGATGGAGTAGTGGTGAAGGAGACAGATGGAGTAGTGGTGAAGGAGACAGATGGAGTAGTGGTGAAGGAGACAGATGGAGTAGTGGTGAAGGAGACAGATGGAGTAGTGGTGAATGAGACAGATGGAGTAGTGGTGAATGAGACAGATGGAGTAGTGGTGAAGGAGACAGATGAAGGTAACAGGCTCTCTCCTCCTCTTACCCTTCTCTCTCCTCCTCTTACACTTCCCTCTCTCCTCCTCTTACCCTTCTCTCTCTCCTCGTCTTACCCTTCTCTCTCCTCCTCTTATCCTTCTCTCTCTCCTCGTCTTACCCTTCTCTCTCTCCTCCTCTTACCCTTCTCTCTCTCCTCCTCTTACCCTTCTCTCTCTCCTCATCTTACCCTTCCCTCTCTCCTCCTCTTACCCTTCTCTCTCTCCTCATCTTACCCTTCTCTCTCTCCTCCTCTTACCCTTCCCTCTCTCCTCCTCTTACCCTTCTCTCTCTCCTCCTCTTACCCTTCTCTCTCTCCTCCTCTTACCCTTCTCTCTCTCCTCATCTTACCCTTCTCTCTCTCCTCATCTTACCCTTCTCTCTCTCCTCATCTTACCCTTCTCTCTCTCCTCATCTTACCCTTCTCTCTCTCCTCATCTTACCCTTCCCTCTCTCCTCCTCTTACCCTTCCCTCTCTCCTCCTCTTACTCTCTCATCCTCTTACCCTTCTCTCTCCTCCTCTTACCCTTCTCTCTCTCCTCATCTTACCCTTCCCTCTCTCCTCCTCTTACCCTTCTCTCTCCTCCTCTTACCCTTCCCTCTCTCCTCCTCTTACTCTCTCATCCTCTTACCCTTCTCTCTCTCCTCATCTTACCCTTCTCTCTCTCCTCATTTTACCCTTCCCTCTCTCCTTTGGAGAGTTAGAGCTCAAGTTCTGAATACTCATTACCTGCTAGCCATGAGGATGAGTGCAGGAGGACATTACCAGGATATACATAACCCAGGGCTGGGGACTACAGGTTACACCCTGATCTGGATCTGAACTGGATCTGATCTGGATCTGGATCTGAACGGGATCTGATGCTCTCAGCCCATGGAGCTGGGTGGGGCTTCCTCAGCACTGTAGGGGAAGGATAGAATGGAGATTATATTCTAGTCAGACTAACTAGACAGGACAGGACAGAATGGAGATTCTATTCTAGTCAGACTAACTAGACAGGAGAGTCTATTCTAGTCAGACTAACTAGACAGGACAGGACAGGGTAGAATGGAGATTATATTCTAGTCAGACTAACTAGACAGGACAGGATAGAAGGGAGATTATATTCTAGTCAGACTAACTAGACAGGACAGGATAGAAGGGAGAGTCTATTCTAGTCAGACTAACTAGACAGGACAGGACAGGATAGAAGGGAGATTATATTCTAGTCAGACTAACTAGACAGGACAGGATATAATGGAGATTCTATTCTAGTCAGACTAACTAGACAGGATATAATGGAGATTATATTCTAGTCAGACTAACTAGACAGGACAGGATATAATGGAGATTCTATTCTAGTCAGACTAACTAGACAGGAGAGTCTATTCTAGTCAGACTAACTAGACAGGACAGGGTAGAATGGAGATTCTATTCTAGTCAGACTAACTAGACAGGAGAGTCTATTCTAGTCAGACTAACTAGACAGGAGAGTCTATTCTAGTCAGACTAACTAGACAGGACAGGGTAGAATGGAGATTCTATTCTAGTCAGACTAACTAGACAGGACAGGGTAGAATGGAGATTCTATTCTAGTCAGACTAACTAGACAGGAGAGTCTATTCTAGTCAGACTAACTAGACAGGAGAGTCTATTCTAGTCAGACTAACTAGACAGGAGAGTCTATTCTAGTCAGACTAACTAGACAGGAGAGTCTATTCTAGTCAGACTAACTACACCGAACAGGACAGGGTAGTTCTACTGAAAGGTTTGGGATGTGTGAAGTGGACAAACCGTGTGACAATGTATTTTTGGAATGGAATGGAAACACCTATTGGCTACAGCCTATTTCAATGAATATATTATATTGACACAAAGCAAGAGAGCGATGTTAGACAGAGCTGGGAGTCTCACCAAAGCAACAGGAAATGTCTGATCTGCACCTATAGCTGAAGTGTGTGTTTTATAATGGACACTCCAGTGTGTGTTGTAGAAACTCACACGGCTGAGTCAGATGACCTCCTCACATCACAGAGCGAACAAGGGCCTGTTAGTGTTCACTTAAATGGCAGCTAATGGCTCAACCTGACTGCCTCTCAAATCTGCGTCAACATTTACCCTCACCCCTTTCGCCTGCTAGGCAGACACACACACACACACACACTTCCCCCGGCAGTCAGAGACCGCCTGCAGTGGATTGAGCCTTGAACTCTGGGTGTGTGCAGTGTGTCATGACGTTACACCGGCAACCTTTCAGAGAAGGACAGACACACACACACACACACACACACACATACACACACGCGCGCGCACACACACACACACACACACGGAGCCTGCTCACTCGACCGTTAGATGGAAGGAGACCCATGGCGAAGGAAGCCTGGAATCTGACAGGAATCCAATTGGCCGTGTCTAATGGTTCCACTTCTAGGGAGAGAGACAAACGGGGAGGGGAGGAAGGAAGGGGGGGTACACTACCTTCTCCTCCTCGGAGAGTCTCTCGCTCCGTTGGCTCCCTACGTTACCCTAAAGATGTGACGAGGAGTCTCTCTCGCTCCGTTGGTTCCCTACGTTACCCTAAAGATGTGACGAGGAGTCTCTCTCCCTCCGTTGGTTCCCTACGTTACCCTAAAGATGTGACGAGGAGTCTCTCTCCCTCCGTTGGTTCCCTACGTTACCCTAAAGATGTGACGAGGAGTCTCTCTCGCTCCGTTGGCTCCCTACGTTACCCTAAAGATGTGACGAGGAGTCTCTCTCGCTCCGTTGGCTCCCTACGTTACCCTAAAGATTTGACGAGGAGTCTCTCTCGCTCCGTTGGCTCCCTACGTTACCCTAAAGATGTGATGAGGAGTCTCTCTCCCTCTGTTGGTTCCCTACGTTACCCTAAAGATGTGACGAGGAGCATCTCTCCCTCTGTTGGTTCCCTACGTTACCCTAAAGATGTGACGAGGAGTCTCTCTCGCTCCGTTGGTTCCCTACGTTACCCTAAAGATGTGACGAGGAGTCTCTCTCTCTCTCTGTTGGTACCCTACGTTACCCTAAAGATGTGACGAGGAGTCTCTCTCCCTCTGTTGGTTCCCTATGTTACCCTAAAGATGTGATGAGGAGTCTCTCTCCCTCTGTTGGTTCCATATGTTACCCTAAAGATGTGATGAGGAGTCTCTCTCCCTCTGTTGGTTCCCTACATTACCCTAAAGATGTGACGAGGAGTCTCTCTCCCTCTGTTGGTTCCCTACGTTACCCTAAAGATGTGACGAGGAGTCTCTCTCGCTCCTTTGGTTCCCTACGTTACCCTAAAGATGTGACGAGGAGTCTCTCTCGCTCCGTTGGTTCCCTACGTTACCCTAAAGATGTGACGAGGAGTCTCTCTCTCTCTCTGTTGGTTCCCTACGTTACCCTAAAGATGTGACGAGGAGTCTCTCTCCCTCTGTTGGTTCCCTACGTTACCCTAAAGATGTGACGAGGAGCATTTCTCCCTCTGTTGGTTCCCTACGTTACCCTAAAGATGTGACGAGGAGTCTCTCTCGCTCCGTTGGTTCCCTACGTTACCCTAAAGATGTGACGAGGAGTCTCTCTCTCTCTCTGTTGGTTCCCTACGTTACCCTAAAGATGTGACGAGGAGTCTCTCTCCCTCTGTTGGTTCCCTATGTTACCCTAAAGATGTGACGAGGAGTCTCTCTCTCTCTCTGTTGGTTCCCTATGTTACCCTAAAGATGTGATGAGGAGTCTGACCTGACCTGTCACTGTCTCAGATATCATTAATCCTGTCACTGACCTGTCATTGTCTCAGATATCATTAGTCCTGTCATTGTCTCAGATATCATTAGTCCTGTCATTGTCTCAGATATCATTAGTACTGTCATTGTCTCAGATATCATTAGTCCTGTCATTGTCTCAGATATCATTAGTCCTGTCATTGTCTCAGGTATCATTAGTCCTGTCATTGTCTCAGATATCATTAGTCCTGTCATTGTCTCAGGTATCATTAGTCCTGTCATTGTCTCAGATATCATTAGTCCTGTCATTGTCTCAGATATCATTAGTCCTGTCGTTGTCTCAGATATCATTAGTCCTGTCATTGTGTCAGATATCATTAGTCCTGTCATTGTCTCAGATATCATTAATCCTGTCATTGTCTCAGATATCATTAGTCCTGTCATTGTCTCAGATATCATTAGTCCTGTCATTGTCTCAGGTATCATTAGTCCTGTCATTGTCTCAGATATCATTAGTCCAGTCATTGTCTCAGATATCATTAGTCCTGTCATTGTCTCAGATATCATTAGTCCTGTCATTGTCTCAGATATCAATAGTCCTGTCATTGTCTCAGATATCATTAGTCCTGTCATTGTCTCAGGTATCATTAGTCCTGTCATTGTCTCAGATATCATTAGTCCAGTCATTGTCTCAGATATCATTAGTCCTGTCGTCTCAGATATCATTAGTCCTGTCGTTGTCTCAGATATCGTTAGTCCTGTCATTGTCTCAGATATCATTAGTCATGTCATTGTCTCAGGTATCATTAGTCCTGTCGTTGTCTCAGATATCATTAGTCCTGTCATTGTCTCAGGTATCATTAGTCCTGTCGTTGTCTCAGATATCATTAGTCCTGTCATTGTCTCAGGTATCACTAGTCCTGTCATTGTCTCAGATATCATTAGTCCTGTCATTGTCTCAGGTATCATTAGTCCTGTCGTTGTCTCAGATATCATTAGTCCTGTCATTGTCTCAGGTATCATTAGTCCTGTCGTTGTCTCAGATATCATTAGTCCTGTCATTGTCTCAGATATCATTAGTCCTGTCATTGTCTCAGATATCATTAGTCCTGTAATTGTCTCAGGTATCATTAGTCCTGTCATTGTCTCAGATATCATTAGTCCTGTCGTTGTCTCAGATATCATTAGTCCTGTCGTTGTCTCAGATATCATTAGTCAGGTCATTGTCTCAGATATCATTAGTCCTGTCGTTGTCTCAGATATCATTAGTCCTGTCGTTGTCTCAGATATCATTAGTCCTGTCGTTGTCTCAGATATCATTAGTCAGGTCATTGTCTCAGATATCATTAGTCCTGTCATTGTCTCAGATATCATTAGTCCTGTCGTTGTCTCAGATATCATTAGTCCTGTCGTTGTCTCAGATATCATTAGTCCTGTTATTGTCTCAGATATCATTAGTCCTGTCGTTGTCTCAGATATCATTAGTCCTGTCGTTGTCTCAGATATCATTAGTCCTGTCGTTGTCTCAGATATCATTAGTCCTGTCGTTGTCTCAGATATCATTAGTCCTGTCGTTGTCTCAGATATCATTAGTCCTGTCATTGTCTCAGATATCATTAGTCCTGTCATTGTCTCAGATATCATTAGTCCTGTCGTTGTCTCAGATATCATTAGTCCTGTCATTGTCTCAGATATCATTAGTCCTGTTGTTGTCTCAGATATCATTAGTCAGGTCACAGCATTGACAACATCTGTCACCCGTTTGGGTGGAAATCCAAAGCTATTTTCCACCTGGCGCCAAACAGATCAAAGCCACGCCCACTAGGTTCTGAGGCCTCCTCCAGCCCACTGGGTTCTGAGGCCTCCTCCAGCCCACTGAACTGGGTTCTGAGGCCTCCTCCAGCCCACTGAACTGGGTTCTGAGACCTCCTCCGGCCCACTGAACTGGGTTCTGAGGCCTCTTCCAGCCCACTGAACTGGGTTCTGAGGCCTCTTCCAGCCCACTGAACTGGGTTCTGAGACCTCCTCCAGCCCACTGGGTTCTGAGACCTCCTCCAGCCCACTGAACTGGGTTCTGAGACCTCCTCCAGCCCACTGAACTGGGTTCTGAGACCTCCTCCAGCCCACTGAACTGGGTTCTGAGACCTCCTCCAGCCCACTGAACTGGGTTCTGAGGCCTCCTCCAGCCCACTGAACTGGGTTCTGAGGCCTCCTCCAGCCCACTGAACTGGGTTCTGAGGCCTCCTCCAGCCCACTGAACTGGGTTCTGAGGCCTCCTCCAGCCCACTGAACTGGGTTCTGAGGCCTCTTCCAGCCCACTGAACTGGGTTCTGAGGCCTCCTCCAGCCCACTGAACTGGGTTCTGAGACCTCCTCCAGCCCACTGAACTGGGTTCTGAGGCCTCCTCCAGCCCACTGAACTGGGTTCTGAGACCTCCTCCAGCCCACTGAACTGGGTTCTGAGACCTCCTCCAGCCCACTGAACTGGGTTCTGAGGCCTCCTCCAGCCCACTGAACTGGGTTCTGAGACCTCCTCCAGCCCACTGAACTGTGTTCTGAGGCCTCCTCCAGCCCACTGAACTGGGTTCTGAGACCTCCTCCAGCCCACTGGGTTCTGAGACCTCCTCCAGCCCACTGAACTGGGTTCTGAGACCTCCTCCAGCCCACTGAACTGGGTTCTGAGACCTCCTCCAGCCCACTGAACTGGGTTCTGAGGCCTCCTCCAGCCCACTGAACTGGGTTCTGAGACCTCCTCCAGCCCACTGAACTGGGTTCTGAGGCCTCCTCCAGCCCACGGAACTGGGTTCTGAGGTCTCCTCCAGCCCACTGAACTGGGTTCTGAGGCCTCCTCCAGCCCACTGAACTGGGTTCTGAGGTCTCCTCCAGCCCACTGAACTGGGTTCTGAGGCCTCCTCCAGCCCACGGAACTGGGTTCTGAGGTCTCCTCCAGCCCACTGAACTGGGTTCTGAGGCCTCCTCCAGCCCACTGAACTGGGTTCTGAGACCTCCTCCAGCCCACTGAACTGGGTTCTGAGGCCTCCTCCAGCCCACTGAACTGGGTTCTGAGACCTCCTCCAGCCCACTGAACTGGGTTCTGAGGCCTCCTCCAGCCCACAGAACTGGGTTCTGAGGCCTCCTCCAGCCCACTGAACTGGGTTCTGAGGCCTCCTCCAGCCCACTGAACTGGGTTCTGAGGTCTCCTCCAGCCCACTGAACTGGGTTCTGAGGCCTCCTCCAGCCCACGGAACTGGGTTCTGAGGTCTCCTCCAGCCCACTGAACTGGGTTCTGAGGCCTCCTCCAGCCCACTGGACTGGGTTCTGAGACCTCCTCCAGCCCACTGAACTGGGTTCTGAGGCCTCCTCCAGCCCACTGAACTGGGTTCTGAGTCCTCCTCCAGCCCACTGAACTGGGTTCTGAGGCCTCCTCCAGCCCACTGAACTGGGTTCTGAGGCCTCCTCCAGCCCACTGAACTGGGTTCTGAGGCCTCCTCCAGCTCACTGAACTGGGTTCTGAGGCCTCCTCCAGCCCACTGAACTGGGTTCTGAGGCCTCCTCCAGCCCACTGAACTGGGTTCTGAGGCCTCCTCCAGCCCACGGAACTGGGTTCTGAGGCCTCCTCCAGCCCACTGGGTTCTGAGGCCTCCTCCAGCCCACTGAACTGGGTTCTGAGACCTCCTCCAGCCCACTGAACTGGGTTCTGAGGCCTCCAGCCCACTGAACTGGGTTCTGAGGTCTCCTCCAGCCCACTGAACTGGGTTCTGAGGCCTCCTCCAGCCCACTGAACTGGGTTCTGAGACCTCCTCCAGCCCACTGAACTGGGTTCTGAGGTCTCCTCCAGCCCACTGAACTGGGTTCTGAGGTCTCCTCCAGCCCACTGAACTGGGTTCTGAGGTCTCCTCCAGCCCACTGAACTGGGTTCTGAGGCCTCCTCCAGCCCACTGAACTGGGTTCTGAGGCCTCCTCCAGCCCACTGAACTGGGTTCTGAGGCCTCCTCCAGCCCACTGAACCTGGTTCTGAGACCTCCTCCAGCCCACTGAACTGGGTTCTGAGGCCTCCTCCAGCCCACTGAACTGGGTTCTGAGACCTCCTCCAGCCCACTGAACTGGGTTCTGAGGCCTCCTCCAGCCCACTGAACTGGGTTCTGAGGCCTCCTCCAGCCCACTGAACTGGGTTCTGAGACCTCCTCCAGCCCACTGGGTTCTGAGACCTTCTCCAGCCCACTGAACTGGGTTCTGAGACCTCCTCCAGCCCACTGAACTGGGTTCTGAGGCCTCCTCCAGCCCACTGAACTGGGTTCTGAGACCTCCTCCAGCCCACTGAACTGGGTTCTGAGGCCTCCTCCAGCCCACTGAACTGGGTTCTGAGGCCTCCTCCAGCCCACTGAACTGGGTTCTGAGACCTCCTCCAGCCCACTGGGTTCTGAGACCTTCTCCAGCCCACTGAACTGGGTTCTGAGACCTCCTCCAGCCCACTGAACTGGGTTCTGAGGCCTCCTCCAGCCCACTGAACTGGGTTCTGAGACCTCCTCCAGCCCACTGAACTGGGTTCTGAGGCCTCCTCCAGCCCACTGAACTGGGTTCCGTCGTCAGCTCAGGTGTCGTAAAGGGGAACTTTTTTATTTCAAAAGATCTCCTCACTGGAAAAATCTGCTTCTAATTTTAATTCAGAACAGGAAGTGTTCTATCACAGATCCTGATCAATGTTCTAACTCTGACGATCTTGAACTACGTTCATCTCACTATTAACTCACTACTAACTCATTAGAGAGACCCTCCTCCCATTCAGCCAGCTCTATAATGGAGTCTCCACTGACCCCACTGGCCATAGCTTTAATACACTATTCAGCCAGCTCCATAATGGAGGTTCTCTGACTGACCCTCTGTCTCTCTCTAACTGACCCTTTGTCTCTCTCTGACTGACCCTCTGTCTCTCTCTGACTGACCCTCTGTCTCTCTCTGACTGACCCCCTGTCTCTCTGAACTGACCCCATGTCTCTCTGACTGACCGTTTGTCTCTCTCTGACTGACCCCCTGTCTCTCTGACTGACCCCCTGTCTCTCTCTGACTGACCCGCTGTCTCTCTGACTGACCCTCTCTCTCTCTGACTGACCCCCTGTCTCTCTGACTGACCCTCTTCCTCTCTCTCTCTCTCTCTCTCTCTCTGACTGACCCCCTGTCTCTCTGACTGACCCTCTTCCTCTCTCTCTCTCTCTCTCTGACTGACCCTCTGTCTCTCTGACTGACCCTCTGTCTCTCTGACTGACCCCCTTCCTCTCAATTCAATTCAATTCAATTCAAGGGCTTTATTGGCATGGGAAACATGTGTTAACATTGCCAAAGCAAGTGAGGTAGACAACATACAAAGTGAAAATATAAAGTGAAAAACAACAAAAATTAACAGTAAACATTACACATACAGAGGTTTCAAAACAGTAAAGACATTACAAATGTCATATTATATATATATATATATACAGTGTTTTAACAATGTACAAATGGTTAAAGGACACAAGATAAAATAAATAAGCATAAATATGGGTTGTATTTACAATGGTGTGTGTTCTTCACTGGTTGCCCTTTTCTCGTGGCAACAGGTCACAAATCTTGCTGCTGTGATGGCACACTGTGGAATTTCACCCAGTAGATATGGGAGTTTTTCAAATTTGGATTTGTTTTCGAATTCTTTGTGGATCTGTGTAATCTGAGGGAAATATGTCTCTCTAATATGGTCATACATTGGGCAGGAGGTTAGGAAGTGCAGCTCAGTTTCCACCTCATGTTGTGGGCAGTGAGCACATAGCCTGTCTTCTCTTGAGAGCCATGTCTGCCTACGGCGGCCTTTCTCAATAGCAAGGCTATGCTCACTGAGTCTGTACATAGTCAAAGCTTTCCTTAATTTTGGGTCAGTCACAGTGGTCAGGTATTCTGCCGCTGTGTACTCTCTGTTTAGGGCCAAATAGCATTCTAGTTTGCTCTGTTTTTTTGTTAATTCTTTCCAATGTGTCAAGTAATTATCTTTTTGTTTTCTCATGATTTGGTTGGGTCTAATTGACTGACCCTCTGTCTCTCTCTGACTGACCCTCTGTCTCTCTGACTGACCCTCTGTCTCTCTGACTGACCCCCTTCCTCTCTCTCTCTCTCTCTCTCTAGACAAACACACCTGTGAGTGTCTGTATCTGCCACAGTGAGGTAGACACAGCTAAATGTGACAGTGTGACAGTGTTCTGCCGGACCTCCTGTTGTCGTCTGGCGATGTCTCTGTCAGGTGTCACTTAGAGCAGACCCGGATAAAACGGAGAGGGACGTGTGTATTATGTGACAGGAGAGTGTCTGAGTGACAGGCCGGCAGGCCACAGTGGGACAGATGTTTCCTGTCATTCTGGTTCTCATCAGGTCGCAGACATCTCCCAGCGAACTCGTCTTCTCTGCTGCTTCTACCATAGAGTGTGATGTATTCCTAACCAGACTCACCAGATGTTAATGGTCTGAGAGAGAGAGAGGAGAGGAGAGGAGAGCAGAGTAAATGCAACATACTCTCACCTCACATAGTGTGCATTCCAAATATACCCTATTCCCTACTACTTTAGACTAGTTCCAAATGGTACCTGGTCTAAAGTAGTGTACTACATAGGGAATAGGGTCTGTTTGGGACGCAGGCATTCTCTAGAACATCCTTTAAGTGTCCATAACAGACTCAGAACACAGTAGAGAACACTGGATAATGAGGCCTCGTCCTCCTCTCTCTCTCTCTCTCTCTCTCTGTCGCTCTCTCTGTCTGTCTGTCTCTCTCTCTCTCTGTCTCTCTCTCTCTCTGTCTCTCTCTCTCTCTCTCTGTCTCTCTCTCTCTCTCTCTCTGTCCCTCTCTCTCTCTCTCTCTCTCGCTCTCTCTCCTCTCTCTCTCTCTCTCTGTCTCCCTCTCTCTCTCCTCTCTCTCCTCTCTCTCTCGTCCTCTCTCTCTCTCTCTCTATCTCTCTATCTCTCTCCTCTCTCTTCTCTCTCTCTCTCTCTCTCTCTCTCTGTCTCTCTCTCTCCTCTCTCTTTCTCTCTCTCCTCTCTTTCTCTCTCTCCTCTCTCTCTCTTTCTCTCTCTTTCTCTCTTTCTCTCTCGCTCTCTCTCTCTCTCTCTCTCTCATCATTATCTCTCATCTCCTCTCTCTCCTTCTTTCCTCTCCTCTTCTCTCTGATCTCCTCTCCTTCTCTCTTTATCATTTCTCATTCTCTCTCCCTCCCTCTCTCATAACCCAGCCTGATTCTATCTCCCTCTCTCATAACCCAGCCTCATTCTCTCTCCCTCCCTCTCTCATAACCCAGCCTCATTATCCCTCCCTCTCTCATAACCCAGCCTCATTCTCTCTCTTTCCCTCCCTCCTAACCCAGCCTGATTCTCTCTCTCTCTCTCATAACCCAGACTCATTCTCTCTCCCTCCCTCTCTCATAACCCAGCCTCATTATCCCTCCCTCTCTCATAACCCAGCCTGATTCTCTCTCTCTCTCTCATAACCCAGCC
>NC_048582.1:1836785-1846785 GCF_013265735.2 Oncorhynchus mykiss | reverse complement strand
TGTTTTAATTATAGACTACCGTCTCAGTTGTCTGACTGTTTTAATTATAGACTACCATCTCAGTTGTCTGACTGTTTTAATTATAGACTACCGTCTCAGTTGTCTGACTGTTTTAATTATAGACTACTGTCTCAGTTGTCTGACTGTTTTAATAGATTACCGTGTCAGTTGTCTGACTGTTTTAATTATAGACTACCGTGTCAGTTGTCTGACTGTTTTAATTATAGACTACCGTCTCAGTTGTCTGACTGTTTTAATTATAGACCACCGTCTCAGTTGTCTGACTGTTTTAATTATAGAATATCGTCTCAGTTGTCTGACTGTTTTAATTATAGACTACCGTCTCAGTTGTCTGACTGTTTTAATAGACTACCGTCTCAGTTGTCTGACTGTTTTAATTATAGACTACCGTGTCAGTTGTCTGACTGTTTTAATTATAGACTACCGTCTCAGTTGTCTGACTGTTTTAATTATAGACCACCGTCTCAGTTGTCTGACTGTTTTAATTATAGAATATCGTCTCAGTTGTCTGACTGTTTTAATTATAGACTACCGTCTCAGTTGTCTGACTGTTTTAATAGACTACCGTCTCAGTTGTCTGACTGTTTTAATTATAGAATACCGTCTCAGTTGTCTGACTGTTTTAATTATAGACTACTGTCTCAGTTGTCTGACTGTTTTAATAGATTACCGTGTCAGTTGTCTGACTGTTTTAATTATAGACTACCGTGTCAGTTGTCTGACTGTTTTAATTATAGACTACCGTCTCAGTTGTCTGACTGTTTTAATTATAGACCACCGTCTCAGTTGTCTGACTGTTTTAATTATAGAATATCGTCTCAGTTGTCTGACTGTTTTAATTATAGACTACCGTCTCAGTTGTCTGACTGTTTTAATAGACTACCGTCTCAGTTGTCTGACTGTTTTAATTATAGAATACCGTCTCAGTTGTCTGACTGTTTTAATTATAGACTACCGTCTTAGTTGTCTGACTGTTTTAATTATAGACTACCGTCTCAGTTGTCTGACTGTTTTAATTATAGACTACCATCTCAGTTGTCTGACTGTTTTAATTATAGACTACCGTCTCAGTTGTCTGACTGTTTTAATTATAGACTACTGTCTCAGTTGTCTGACTGTTTTAATAGATTACCGTGTCAGTTGTCTGACTGTTTTAATTATAGACTACCGTGTCAGTTGTCTGACTGTTTTAATTATAGACTACCGTCTCAGTTGTCTGACTGTTTTAATTATAGACCACCGTCTCAGTTGTCTGACTGTTTTAATTATAGAATATCGTCTCAGTTGTCTGACTGTTTTAATTATAGACTACCGTCTCAGTTGTCTGACTGTTTTAATAGACTACCGTCTCAGTTGTCTGACTGTTTTAATTATAGAATACCGTCTCAGTTGTCTGACTGTTTTAATTATAGACTACTGTCTCAGTTGTCTGACTGTTTTAATAGATTACCGTGTCAGTTGTCTGACTGTTTTAATTATAGACTACCGTGTCAGTTGTCTGACTGTTTTAATTATAGACTACCGTCTCAGTTGTCTGACTGTTTTAATTATAGACCACCGTCTCAGTTGTCTGACTGTTTTAATTATAGAATATCGTCTCAGTTGTCTGACTGTTTTAATTATAGACTACCGTCTCAGTTGTCTGACTGTTTTAATAGACTACCGTCTCAGTTGTCTGACTGTTTTAATTATAGAATACCGTCTCAGTTGTCTGACTGTTTTAATTATAGACTACCGTCTTAGTTGTCTGACTGTTTTAATTATAGACTACCGTCTCAGTTGTCTGACTGTTTTAATTATAGACTACCATCTCAGTTGTCTGACTGTTTTAATTATAGACTACCGTCTCAGTTGTCTGACTGTTTTAATTATAGACTACCGTCTCAGTTGTCTGACTGTTTTAATCATAGACTACCGTCTCAGTTGTCTGACTGTTTTAATTATAGACTACCGTCTCAGTTGTCTGACTGTTTTAATTATAGACTACCGTCTCAGTTGTCTGACTGTTTTAATTATAGAATACGGTCTCAGTTGTCTGACTGTTTTAATTATAGACTACGGTCTCAGTTGTCTGACTGTTTTAATTATAGACTACCGTCTCAGTTGTCTGACTGTTTTAATTATAGACTACCGTCTCAGTTGTCTGACTGTTTTAATTATAGACTACCGTCTCAGTTGTCTGACTGTTTTAATTATAGACTACCGTCTCAGTTGTCTGACTGTTTTAATTATAGACTACCGTGTCAGTTGTCTGACTGTTTTAATTATAGACTACCGTCTCAGTTGTCTGACTGTTTTAATTATAGACTACCGTGTCAGTTGTCTGACTGTTTTAATTATAAACTACCGTGTCAGTTGTCTGACTGTTTTAATTATAGACTGCCGTGTCAGTTGTCTGACTGTTTTAATTATAGACCACTGTCAGTTGTCTGACTGTTTTAATTATAGACTACCGTCTCAGTTGTCTGACTGTTTTAATTATAGAATACGGTCTCAGTTGTCTGACTGTTTTAATTATAGACTACGGTCTCAGTTGTCTGACTGTTTTAATTATAGACTACCGTGTCAGTTGTCTGACTGTTTTAATTATAGACTACCGTCTCAGTTGTCTGACTGTTTTAATTATAGACTACCGTCTCAGTTGTCTGACTGTTTTAATTATAGACTACCGTCTCAGTTGTCTGACTGTTTTAATTATAGACTACTGTGTCAGTTGTCTGACTGTTTTAATTATAAACTACCGTGTCAGTTGTCTGACTGTTTTAATTATAGACTACTGTCAGTTGTCTGACTGTTTTAATTATAGACTGCCGTGTCAGTTGTCTGACTGTTTTAATTATAGACTACCGTCTCAGTTGTCTGACTGTTTTAATTATAGACTACCGTCTCAGTTGTCTGACTGTTTTAATTATAGACTACCGTGTCAGTTGTCTGACTGTTTTAATTATAGACTACAGTCTCAGTTGTCTGACTGTTTTAATAGACTACCGTCTCCGTTGTCTGACTGTTTTAATTATAGACTTCCGTCTCAGTTGTCTGACTGTTTTAATTATAGACTACCGTCTCAGTTGTCTGACTGTTTTAATTATAGACTATTGTCAGTTGTCTGACTGTTTTAATAGACTACCGTCTCAGTTGTCTGACTGTTTTAATTATAGACTACCATCTCAGTTGTCTGACTGTTTTAATAGACTACCGTCTCAGTTGTCTGACTGTTTTAATTATAGACTACCGTGTCAGTTGTCTGACTGTTTTAATAGACTACCGTGTCAGTTGTCTTACTGTTTTAATTATAGACTACCGTGTCAGTTGTCTGACTGTTTTAATAGACTACCGTGTCAGTTGTCTGACTAGACTACCGTGTCAGTTGTCTGACTGTTTTAATAGACTACCGTGTCAGTTGTCTGACTAGACTACCGTGTCAGTTGTCTGACTGTTTTAATAGACTACCGTGTCAGTTGTCTGACTAGACTACCGTGTCAGTTGTCTGACTGTTTTAATAGACTACCGTGTCAGTTGTCTGACTGTTTTAATAGACCACCGTGTCAGTTGTCTGACTAGACTACCGTGTCAGTTGTCTGACTGTTTTAATAGACTACCGTGTCAGTTGTCTGACTGTTTTAATAGACTACCGTGTCAGTTGTCTGACTAGACTACCGTGTCAGTTGTCTTACTGTTTTAATAGACTACCGTGTCAGTTGTCTGACTGTTTTAATAGACTACCGTGTCAGTTGTCTGACTAGACTACCGTGTCAGTTGTCTGATTGTTTTAATAGACTACCGTGTCAGTTGTCTGACTGTTTTAATAGACTACCGTGTCAGTTGTCTGACTAGACTACCGTGTCAGTTGTCTGATTGTTTTAATAGACTACCGTGTCAGTTGTCTGACTGTTTTAATTATAGACTACCCTGTCAGTTGTCTGACTGTTTTAATAGACTACCGTGTCAGTTGTCTGATTGTTTTAATAGACTACCGTGTCAGTTGTCTGACTGTTTTAATAGACTACCGTGTCAGTTGTCTGACTAGACTACCGTGTCAGTTGTCTGACTGTTTTAATAGACTACCGTGTCAGTTGTCTGACTGTTTTAATTATAGACTACCGTGTCAGTTGTCTGACTAGGCACTGTGTCTATAGTCCTGCTGCTAATGTAAAGGAAAAGTCCATTTAAAACAAAGACATGTATTGTTTATTTGTTGTTATTGAGCAAAATAGTTACATTTATTGCGATAATACTATTTGTCCGTATCGCCCAGGTCTATCTCTCTCTCTCTCTCACACACACACACACACACACACACACACACACACACACACACACACACACACACTGTGTCAAGCACATTGCCAGACAGTGAACTCTGGAGTTTATTCACTAGGAAACAAATCAGGGACTGGTTTTGACCCGGGACACCAGTTGAGTGTAGTAATTATGATCAGGTAGACGAGATAAGAGGCAGGACAGGCTCGGTGTTTACGGTGAAATAACCCCTGGGGGTCGTCCTGATTCTAGTCCTGGGCTCCCCAACCCTCTTCCTGGAGGACGGTAGACCTACAGGCTCTGTGTTTACAGTGAAATACCCCCTGGGGGTCGTCCTGATTCTAGTCCTGGGCTCCCCAACCCTCTTCCTGGAGGACGGTAGACCTACAGGCTCTGTGTTTACAGTGAAATACCCCCTGGGGGTCGTCCTGATTCTAGTCCTGGGCTCCCCAACCCTCTTCCCGGAGGACGGTAGACCTACAGGCTCGGTGTTTACAGTGAAATACCCCCTGGGGGTCGTCCTGATTCTAGACCTGGGCTCCCCAACCCTCTTCCTGGAGGACGGTAGACCTACAGGCTCTGTGTTTACAGTGAAATACCCCCTGGGGGTAGTCCTGATTCTAGTCCTGGGCTCCCCAACCCTCTTCCTGGAGGACGGTAGACCTACAGGCTCGGTGTTTACAGTGAAATACCCCCTGGGGGTCGTCCTGATTCTAGACCTGGGCTCCCCAACCCTCTTCCTGGAGGACGGTAGACCTCCAGGCTCGGTGTTTACAGTGAAATACACCCTGGGGGTTGTCCTGATTCTAGACCTGGGCTCCCCAACCCTCCTCCTGGAGGACGGTAGACCTCCAGGCTCTGTTTACAGTGAAATACCCCCTGGGGGTCGTCCTGATTCTAGTCCTGGGCTCCCCAACCCTCTTCCTGGAGGACGGTAGACCTACAGGCTCTGTGTTTACAGTGAAATACCCCCTGGGGGTAGTCCTGATTCTAGTCCTGGGCTCCCCAACCCTCTTCCTGGAGGACGGTAGACCTACAGGCTCGGTGTTTACAGTGAAATATCCCCTGGGGGTCGTCCTGATTCTAGACCTGGGCTCCCCAACCCTCTTCCTGGAGGACGGTAAGACCTCCAGGCTCGGTGTTTACAGTGAAATTCCCCCTGGGGGTCGTCCTGATTCTAAACCTGAGCTCCCCAACCCTCTTCCTGGAGGACGGTAGACCTACAGGCTCGGTGTTTACAGTGAAATACCCCCTGGGGGTCATCCTGATTCTAGACCTGGGCTCCCCAACCCTCTTCCTGGAGGACGGTAGACCTCCAGGCTATGTGTTTACAGTGAAATACCCCCTGGGGGTAGTCCTGATTCTAGTCCTGGGCTCCCCAACCCTCTTCCTGGAGGACGGTAGACCTACAGGCTCAGTGTTTACAGTGAAATACCCCTTGGGGGTAGTCCTGATTCTAGACCTGGGCTCCCCAACCCTCTTCCTGGAGGACAGTAAATCTCCAGGAAGAGGGTTGGACTGAAAACCCACAGGACAGTAGATCTCCAGGAAGAGGGTTGGACTCATAACCTACAGGACAGTAGATCTCCAGGAAGAGGGTTGGACTGAAAACCTACAGGACGGTAGATCTCCAGGAAGAGGGTTGGACTCCCCTGTTCTTCACAGACAAATCTTAATTTCTATGCTACAGACTCCAGAACTCAAGAGGTGATTTTAAACTTTTCAATTTAAGATAACTAGCACAGAGAGAGAGATAAAACTTCAGCCAACATTTTGTCACTGTGGCTTATAGAGAAATGTGACGTGTGCTGAGAAGCCTGAAATATAGTTGGATACGCTGAAATTAAGACAACGCAAAACCAGGACGCTCTAGATATCCCTGAGGAATGGGATGATACACACACACACACACACACACACACACACACACTGAGTCACTCTCTAACACACACACACACACTCTGTCCCTCAAACACAAACTAAAGGAACCTGTATCCCTTCTATCCTCTCTACTACCCTATACACACTTAACATGTATACCTTCTAACCTCTCTACTACCCTATACACACTTAACCTGTATCCCTTCTAGCCTCTCTACCACGCTGTACACACTTAACCTGTATCCCTTCTAACCTCTCTACCACGCTGTACACACTTAACCTGTATCCCTTCTAACCTCTCTACCACTCTGTACACACTTAACCAGTATCCCTTCTAACCTCTCTACCACTCTGTACACACTTAATCTGTATCCCCTCTAACCTCTCTCCCACTCTCCACTCCGCTGGCAGAGTCTCAAATAGCAGCCTATTCCCTGGCCTACATAGTGCACTACTTTAGACTGGAGCCCTTTGGGCATTGAGCCCTGGTCCTAAAGTAGTGTGCTATATAGGGAATAGGGTGCCGTTTGGGACTTGGTGCCCTTCAAGACATTAGCCATTACTTACTGCTTGGAACGACTGTATTAAAACCCCCTCTGCCAACCAATGCTGTGTTAACAGGAATGTTAGAGAGGAGTGGGAAAGAAATCAACGAGAGAGAGAGAGAGAGAGAGAGAGAGAGAGAGAGAGAGAGAGAGAGAGAGAGAGAGAGAGAGAGAGAGAGAGAGAGAGAGAGAGAGAGAGAGAGAGAGAGAGAGAGAGAGAGAGAGAGAGAGAGAGAGAGAGAGAGAGAGAGAGAGAGAGAGAGAGAGAGAGAGAGAGAGAGAGAGAGAGAGAGAGAGAGAGAAGAGAGAGAGAGAGAGAGACACGTCTGTCTGGATCAGGCCAGACTCACAGGCCATCTGCACTCAAAACACTAAAAGAGCTTCATCTTTTTTTCCCCAGAACAAAATGTTTTGTGTCCCAAACACTACCCTATTCCCTCTGTAGTGCACTATTTTACACCACAGCCCTATGGGACCTGATCAAATGGAGTGCCCTACATAGGGGGATAGGCTGAGAGAACGGCCATTTTGACTGCTCCTCTACTGCACCGCGCGGTGACCCGTGATGTTCAACAGCTTGTTTCTGAAGGTGACTTTAGGATGGTACAGGCCTGTGTCTGTCACAGTGAGGCCTGTGGCTCCCCCCCCCCTCCCACAAGGCCTGGGTCTTGATCTGCGGCTCCTCTCCCCCACAAGGCCTGGGTCTTTCACAGTGAGGCCTGTGTCTGTCACAGTGAGGCCTGTGTCTGTCACAGTGAGGCCTGTGTCTGTCACAGTGAGGCCTGTGTCTGTCACAGTGAGGCCTGTGGCTCCTACCCCCCCACAAGGCTTGTGTCTGTCACAGTGAGGCCTGTGGCTCCTCTCCCCCACAAGGCATGTGTCTGTCACAGTGAGGCCTGTGGCTCCTCTACCCCCACAAGGTCTGGGTCTGTCACAGTGAGGCCTGCGGCTCCGCTACCCCCACAAGATCTGGGTCTGTCACAGTGAGGCCTGTGGCTCCTCTACCCCCACAAGGCATGTGTCTGTCACAGTGAGGCCTGTGGCTCCTCTACCCCCACAAGGCCTGGGTCTGTCACAGTGAGGCCTGTGGCTCCTCTCCCCCCACAAGGCATGTGTCTGTCACAGTGAGGCCTGCGGCTCCTCTCCCCCCACAAGGCCTGGGTCTGTCACAGTGAGGCCTGTGGCTCCTCTACCCCCACAAGGCCTCGGTCTGTCACAGTGAGGCCTGCGGCTCCTCTCCCCCCACAAGGCCTGGGTCTGTCACAGTGAGGCCTGTGGCTCCTCTCCCCCCACAAGGCCTAGGTCTTGATCTATGGCTCCTCTCCCCCCACAAGGCCTGGGTCTTGATCTGTGGCTCCTCTCCCCCCACAAGGCCTAGGTCTTGATCTATGGCTCCTCTCCCCCCACAAGGCCTGGGTCTTGATCTGTGGCTCCTCTACCCCCACAAGGCCTGGGTCTGTCACAGTGAGGCCTGCGGCTCCTCTCCCCCCACAAGGCCTGGGTCTGTCACAGTGAGGCCTGCGGCTCCTCTCCCCTCACAAGGCCTGGGTCTGTCACAGTGAGGCCTGCGGCTCCTCTCCCCCCACAAGGCATGGGTCTGTCACAGTGAGGCCTGTGGCTCCTCTCCCCCCACAAGGCCTAGGTCTTGATCTATGGCTCCTCTCCCCCACAAGGCCTAGGTCCTGATCTATGGCTCCTCTCCCCCCACAAGGCCTGGGTCTTGATCTATGGCTCCTCTCCCCCCACAAGGCCTGGGTCTGTCACAGTGAGGCCTGCGGCTCCTCTCCCCCCACAAGGCCTGGGTCTGTCACAGTGAGGCCTGTGGCTCCTCTCCCCCCACAAGGCCTAGGTCTTGATCTATGGCTCCTCTCCCCCCACAAGGCCTAGGTCTTGATCTATGGCTCCTCTCCCCCCACAAGGCCTAGGTCTTGATCTATGGCTCCTCTCCCCCCACAAGGCCTGGGTCTGTCACAGTGAGGCCTGCGGCTCCTCTCCCCCCACAAGGCCTGGGTCTGTCACAGTGAGGCCTGTGGCTCCTCTCCCCCCACAAGGCCTAGGTCTTGATCTATGGCTCCTCTCCCCCCACAAGGCCTAGGTCTTGATCTATGGCTCCTCTCCCCCCACAAGGCCTAGGTCTTGATCTATGGCTCCCCTACCCCCACAAGGCCTGGGTCTTGATCTATGGCTCCTCTCCCCCCACAAGGCCTGGGTCTTGATCTGTGGCTCCTCTCCCCCAACAAGGCCTTTTGTTTAAGGCTGATTGTCTACTTCCTGTTTTCCTCTAATTGGGACGCTCAAAATGTCCGCCGATCCACCCATTATGGCATCGTTGACCTGAATGGAGATGTCTGTTCTAGTCGTTCTGAGGCTGTTCTGTCAGCAGGATGTGTGTTGAGTGTTCTGGTCCAGTGGAGGTGGCATGGTGAGGACAGAGATGCATGCTGGGTGGAGACACAGGAAGCAGGGCTATGACTGAATCTTTTAACATTCATATATTCCCCTGTTTTACTCGCTCCCCACTGAGGCTAACGTTGTCAGACTGTTCAGCAATATACAGTGGAGACCAGGACACTGCTGTTTAGTTAGAGCCCCTGCTAGCTGTGGACAGGACACTGCTGGTTAGTTAGAGTCCCTGCTAGCTGTAGACAGGACACTACTGGTTAGTTAGAGTCCCTGCTAGCTGTAGACAGGACACTGCTGGTTAGTTAGAGCCCCTGCTAGCTGTGGACAGGACACTACAGGACACTGCTGGTTAGTTAGAGTCCCTGCTAGCTGTAGACAGGACACTGCTGGTTAGTTAGAGCCTCTGCTAGCTTTAGACAGGACACTGCTGGTTAGTTAGAGCCCCTGCTAGCTGTAGACAGGACACTGCTGGTTAGTTAGAGCCCCTGCTAGCTGTAGACAGGACACTGCTGGTTAGTTAGAGCCCCTGCTAGCTGTAGACAGGACACTGCTGGTTAGTTGGAGTCCCTGCTAGCTGTGGACAGGACACTGCTGGTTAGTTAGAGCTCCTGCTAGCTGTGGACAGGACACTGCTGGTTAGTTGGAGTCCCTGCTAGCTGTGGACAGGACACTACAGGACACTGCTGATTAGTTAGAGCCCCTACTGGCTGTGGACAGGACACTACAGGACACTGCTGGTTAGTTAGAGCCCCTGCTAGCTGTAGACAGGACACTGCTGGTTAGTTGGAGTCCCTGCTAGCTGTGGACAGGACACTGCTGGTTAGTTAGAGCTCCTGCTAGCTGTGGACAGGACACTGCTGGTTAGTTGGAGTCCCTGCTAGCTGTGGACA